>NW_006800428.1:42168-46089 GCF_000485575.1 Poecilia formosa
AAGTAATTAATTTTATTCTAAAGCAGGGTGTACAAACTTTTTGTTAGATGCGCCAAAATTGTCGAGTCAATAAAAAAATAAAACACAACAAATAAAGTTTTTTTTGTTTGTTTTTTGATTTTTTTTTTTTTTAGAAAAGGGATGTTATTGATTGTAGAAACACAATTTACATTTGACGTATTAAATATAATACATTTAATCTCAGGGTTTAGGTCGTTTTCTTTCAAAATGTTCTTTACTTTTAGCCAAGCATTTACTTAAAATATTAAGAAAAAATTTATTTGGATGCAGCAAATTTGACTTTTCAGCTCAAGGGTCTGGATCGACATGATTCTTTGTTATAAAAGACGAATGTTTGTTTTGTATTTAACAGATTGTCACCTTCCTAAAATACTGGGAAAAGTAATTATTTGCTAAAACATGATTTACACAAATAAAAAAACTTTTTTTTTTGCCAAATAAGCGATTTTTTTAGTGGCAACCAAAAGATGTTTCAAGCAACAAAAAGAAAAAAAAACACTTTTTGGCAAAAAACAAAGTTTGTTTGTTTGATTGTTTGGTAGCCAGAAGTAATTTTGGCAAAACAAAAGGAAAGAAAGAAATAATAATCTCTTTTTTTGCCAGAAGATGAGTTAGGCAATAAATAAATACATAAATAAATAACATTTTTGTCAAAAAAGTTTTTTTTTGTTTTGTTTTGTTTTGTTGCAGCCAAAAGTGATTTTGGCAAAATTAGATAAATTAAATAATTAATTAATGCCTCTTTTTTGTCAAACGATGGCAAAAAAATTCACTTCTGACAAAAAATAACTTAGGCCATTACTTCAGGAAGTTGACGATTCGTCAATAATAATTTTCATTTTGATTAAAATTGGAAAAAAGTTAATTGAAAAAGTGAATTAACAAATGTATATTTTCCTTTAACTGAAGTCAGGGGGGCACAATAACAAAATCAATCCTGGGGCCACCAATTCGCTTTGGACGCCCCTGTTCAAAGATCCAGAACTCCCCAGAAACTCCAGCTTTTTCCTCCAGGTTTCTCCGGGTTGCTCCGGGGTTCCTACCTGCCAGTCTGAGCGCCGACATCCGCTGGAACTCGGGCTCCTGCAGCCACTTCCACATCCTCCGGAAGGTCTCCCGGCCGGACTTTAGTTTACTCCAGGGCTTGGGGTTCCGCAGCAGGTCGGACAGCGTCCCCTGGGAGCGGCACAGCACCCGCTGGGCGAAGATGGCCTGCGGGATGCTGTACCTCTTCAGCTCCGCGGTGATCCTCTGCGCCACCTCCTTGGTGTTGATCTCCTCCAGCTGCCCCGACCCGCCGCCCCCCTGCGTCCCCGAGGAGGAGGGCGGTCGCTCCCGCGTGGACGCCAACACCGGCCCGTGCGACGGCGACTGGAGGTGCGGGTGGGGGTGGTGGCCCGGGTGGTGCATCCCGTTCAGGTGCGGCATCATCCCGGCCGGCGGGCCACCCAGGCCTCGGTGCTGGTGGTCGAAGTTCAGCATCTTGTCGTGGGTTGCGTGCGAGCTGGAGCCGTAGTTGTGGAGCCCCTGCTGGGTGTTGTGGATGGAGCCGAGGCCGTTACCCAGCACCGGGGACAGGCTCTGACCCATCCCGGACATGTGGTCCTTATACGGGGTGTAGATGTTGTTCATCCCCGGCAGCCCGCGCTCGTCCCGCATCAGGGTGAAGCTCCCGCTGACGTTCCCGGGCAGCCGCTGGTGGTGGTGGTGGTGGTGGTGGTGGAACTTGTCGGACACGGTGGAGATGGGCGGCAGCGGCTGGAGCGGGGTCAGCGTGGTGTAGGTGCCGCTCATCCCGGGGGACGTCGCGTCGCACGGGACGCTCATGGCGTGGTGCAGCGGCAGCGACAGCTCCGGACGGTACTCCCCGCTGCCCTCCAGGATCATCCCGGACACCATGGCCGGCCGCGGCGCCAGGTCCTGGTGGATCCGGAGGCCCGAAGAGCCGCCGCTCATCAGCTCCGCGTCAGGGGCCACCCCGCCGTGGAGGCTGCCGAGGCCGTCCATTGTCATGTCCGGGTTCATGGCGTACGCGTCCAGGTCCTTGGCCAGGCATCGATAGGCGTTAGTGTAGGCAGTCTTCATTCATCTGTCCTCTCAGTCCATTGGGTCGAGCGGAATTATGTCTCCTGCTGCTCCTCCGGGATGGGTCAGAACCGGTACTCTCCCCGTCCTCCTCCTCCGCCGGCTCCAGCTCTTTGTGTGTTTCTCTGGATCAGACGGGCCTGTGCGGCGGCTCCCCCATATCCAGCCCTCTCCTCCTCCGGTGCTGCTCTGCTCCTCGGAGCGGAGCTGTCCACGGTCCCTACCCGGCCGCTCAACCCACCCTGCTGCGGGAGGAGGCGGGGGACGAACCGGGCTGCCGCTCCGAGGAGGCGCGAACTGGAATGGCGGCTCTGCGGACCAATCAGAGCCCAGGAGGGAGATGTGGAGGGCGTGGCTATATGCGGATCCGACCAATCAGCGAATTGAAGAGAAGCAGCATTTACAGCGTGACTTTTCACTGTGGGGTGAATTTACACACAATTTCTGTTCATTTTCAGAGTGGGGTAGTTACGACGGAGTATTTGGGCCGCGATAAGAAAGTAAAATAAATCAAATTACAATTTATTTTTTTAAATTTTACAACAATAAACTCGTTCGAGAATAAAGTAGTTCAGTTTTATGAACCTGTTCAGTTTGGGGAAGTAGTTCACCTTTGCGAATCTATTATTCATTTTTTGGAATTGTTCAAAGTTGGGAATCTCTTGAGAGTTAGGAATCTGTTCAGTTTTAGGAATCTGTTCAGTTTTAGGAATCTGTTCAGTTTTAAAGTGTTTCAGGAGTTTAAATCTTTTTGTCCTCCTGGAGATCTTCTCCTCTTTTTTCTTTTCCTCAGATAAATATTTATATCAAAAGATGCACAAATATCAACTCACTAAGAAAATACATAACTGAAGAATTTCAGATAAAGTTAAAAATGCCTCCATTTCTGTGGATGTTTATTTTGTGCACATTTTAGTCTAATAAATACAATAAAGAATAAATGGAGATCAAATTCCAGGTTTAGCATTTAATTTACTGTCTTAATTAAAACAGAAAAAGAAAATGGAGTGCTGATGTAAAATCAAAATTATTGCAGAAAAAACTAGATTTGGATAAACAAAATATGAAATTGAATGGAATACTGTCATTTTTTTAGTATATTTCAGTTATTATATCTGTGATTATTTCAAATAAGAGATAATCTGGCCATTTTTCCCCTCAACTGACTGAAAGTTTCTCTTTACAAATATAAATGCACAGCTTGCAAAATTAGAGCTAAAAATTGTTATGATTCATTATATTTAAACTGAAATATGTGGACTTTATGAAAATATATAAAGATACTTTAAAGTCTGTAAATAAATTTAGTTTTAAAAGCAGTTCTGTATATTTTTAAAGGGTTTAAAATCAAATAAATTAAATTTGTTATGTAGAAAAAATGAATAATCCTCCTCCTGCCTTTAATTATTATAATTCAATAAAAATAATATTTTTTTACTAATATAAAAAGTTATATTTGTAAATTTTTACATATTTGTTTTTAAATTGCAGCTTGCAACACATTTAGTAAATATTATTGTTATTATTTACTGGAATATGTGAATTTTATGAATATATTAGTTTAAAAATCATATTTGTTACAAATATAAATGCACAACTTCCAAAATTAGCGATAAACATTATTGTTGTTATATTTACTGGAATATGTCACATTTAGGAGAAGTTAAAGCTTTTAGATAAATACTTTTAAAACGTTGTTAAAATTCATTTCTGTTTGACTTTAATTGGTTTAAAATCAGATTAATTCAGTTTAAAATGACGAAGAAAAATAAATAATCCAGCTTCTTTCTTGATTTCAGTCAAGAAAGAAGCTGG
>NW_006800428.1:46430-55470 GCF_000485575.1 Poecilia formosa
ACCAGTCTGGACCAGTCTGGACCAGCAGAACCAGCAGGACCAGTCTGGACCAGTCTGGACCAGCAGAACCAGCAGGACCAGTCTGGACCAGTCTGGACCAGCAGAACCAGCAGGACCAGTCTGGACCAGTCTGGACCAGCAGAACCAGCAGAACCAGTCTGGACCAGTCTGGACCAGCAGAACCAGCAGAACCAGTCTGGACCAGTCTGGACCAGCAGGACCAGCAGGACCAGCAGAACCGGTCCGGACCTCAGCTCTGGCTGGATCACAGAGTTTCAGGACGTCAACATGGAAACATGAAGAAAAACCTCCAGACTCAACAAACCATAATTTTAAACACAAAATATTTAAAACACAGATTTATTATGAGCTTCATTTATTTAGTGGATTTTTAGTGTAATTGTGCCGAGTTGCACTGCAAAAACACAAAATCTTACCAAGTATTTTTCTTCAGTTTCTAGTGAAAATATCTTAGTTCACTTTAAATAAGACAAAAGGAAGTTATGATAATTATTGTTATAATAACTGGTCAGATGTGACAGGAGCTTCAATAATTCCTTAAAATTGATGAAAATGTCTCGTTACAAGTAAGATCATCAATATTAGGAAACTTAAACTCCTGTGTCTTGAACAGCTGTTAGTTTTTTATTTAAGATATTTACAAACTAAACCAAAATATTGTAAGATTTTGTGTTTTGCAGTGAACTTTTTGCAAATTGCTGCACTTTGTGTTTATTCAGATCAATAATTTAACATTAATAATATATATTTTTAATTTAGACGTTTTTTTCATCTGGAATATTTTAAAATATTGAGACTTAATCTGCATATTAATTAGTTTAATTCTTTATTTCTATCTCTTTATGTACCAAAATGAAAATCAAAATTAATTAAATGGAATATAAAACATATGTAACAATAAAAATACACTTTTCAACTTATTTAAAGGTTCAGGTTATATTTCTATTTTTTTTGTTTTGTTTTTTAAACATTTCTTTTTTCCATCTGGATCTTTTCTGATCCTGAATTCTGGTTTTGAATCCAGACGTTTCTCCTGCATGTTGTTCTGAGCTGAGAGGGTCAGAGGTCAGAGGTCAGGGGGCCCAGCATGTGACCTCAGTCCAATCTGACCCAGATTCTAGAGGAAGCTGAAACGATCATTTTATTGAACTGAACAGTTGAGATTTTTAAAAAGCAGCTGATCAGAAGGCGATGAAGACGAGTTGGTGATGAAGACCAGCGGATGATGAACTGAACTGGTGTGGTCCAAGCTGTGGTTCGCGGCCCCTGAACGGACCTCAGACTCAGGAATGTCCTGACTCGGCGCCACATGGACGCCGTCCATCAGGACGTCTAAAGGTTGGGAGACGTGGACGAATCGTTGCTGCAGCTGATAAAGAGACAAACGTCCAGGATGACGTCCTCCGTCCTCTGATCCGTCCTCTGATAGGACAGACGCAGGACGCTGAGTCCAACCAGGCTGGAGGAAGAAAAAAATCATCCGTCTTTCTTTCTGTCTCTTTATTTTGTCTTTCTCTCTTTCATTCATTCTTTCTGTCCGTATTTCTGTTTTTCTTTTTCTTCCTTTCTATCTTTGTTTCTGTTTTTTTCTCTCTCTTTCTATCTTTACTTCCTTCTGCCTGTTTTTACTTCTCTCTCCATTTCTTGTCCACTTTGTGTTTATTCTGATTTTTCTTTCTCCTCAGGGTGTAAAACTCCTTCCAGTTTCTCCTGTAAAGTCAGTTTTCCTTTCGGCCACCAGACTCACTTTTCTCTGAATCTCTTCTTCTACATTTCTCCATTTTAACCTTCGCCAACTTTTAAAACGTCGCTTTAAAGAGAAATGATAAAAACACAGAGAAGCTGAATAAACTTGTGGTTGAGTTTATTTGGTGATTAAATGATTAATACAGAGCAGATATAGTTTATTTCAAGTATTTGATTAATTGAAACATTTTAAACTGCAGTATGTTTGTGACGTCTAAATGTGTCTCTGTTGTAGTTAATCTGAATGATTTGATGCAGCTGCTGTTTCACCCAAAATGTTAAATAATACATTCCACTGAAACACAAATATGTTAGAAAAATAACCACATCACCCACTTTAACTGACTTTATGAATAATTAATCATATTGCAAAATAATATTTCCCTTTTTCAGCAAGATTAAAACAATCTTTTTCGTCAAAGACACATTTCTAGTCATGTTTGTATTTTTGTTTACAAACAAAAGCAGAAAAATAAATGAAGGCAAAAAGCAGAAGCTTACAAAAATAGACCCAGTTTGGGTAAATTCACTCAAACATGGCAGCACATATAAAAACATGGCATCCTCACCTGCAAGGAAAATTAGCATGTTGCAGACAATCATTCACATTTAATGAACCTAAGGTTCATCCAGCGGTTTTAAAGGGCTGATAAAAATTAAATCAATAACAAGAAAGAAGGTTTTAAATCAGAATCACTTTCTGACAATAATAAATTATTTAAAATGTTAATAAAAGAAGCAGTGGCTTAACACAGGTGGCCAAATATATAAAATCCATTTCTTTTAATAAATTTTTAATTTTATTGAAAATTTGATACATTTATTTATTGGGTTTTGCTTTATGGAGATGAATTTTTATTGATTTTTTTTAGGAGGGGGCCATGGTCCCCCCTCGCCCCCCCTAAGGGTCGCCACTGCTGAGAAGCAACAAAAAAAACAAAGTCAGAAAAACCTGAGAACGCACATCCACAACATTTCCACCAACTTTCCAATTTATCCCATAAATAAATGGATCAAAAATGATCCAAACCATTTTTAATTACCCCAATTTAGCTCATAGATGAAAACATGACAAAATGTAAGGAGAATTATGTGTTTTCCATCACTGAGTCATCGACAGTGACAAATTGTGGCTTTAATTCTCTAAGTGCTTTCATTTTATACCGACTCCCCTTGTAAAACCAAGCAAAGCAGGAATTAATGCTTGGCATAAAGTTATTTCTCCATCATTCTGTTGCGGTTTGCGTCTGTATTGGTAGATTCCTGCTTCACTGTAGAGTTTTAAACGAGATCCGGCCCGTCCAGCGTGAACGTCCAGCACCAGCGCAGGAGGTAGAGCGTTCTGTATGCAACGGAGCGGAAAGCAGGGTGTGGAGGTCAGGCTGATGGATGGAGGCGCAGCACATTCAACATTTGTGCAGTCGCTCGCCCGTTGTTGCCGTCTCCTCGTAGATTTATAATCTAACAGCAACACTTGTTAGCCTTGGTTTTAGCAGATTTACAGGTACACAATATAACAGCAGCCAATTTAGATTTAAGTCACGTAAGATTTAAAAAAAAAAAAAAAGAATTACTCCAAAGTTTTAAACATGCGACAAAACAATTCTGTCAATTTGTCAAGGAGTTTGACTAAATGAAGATTAAAATGACGTAAAAACAATCTGTTTCTGACCGCTAACGGTTTGCAGCTATCAGCTAATTTAACTATCAACTAATTTAAAAATATAAATGTTTAATGTAATCACTAGATCAAAGCAACAGTTTTTCAAGCAAAAAAACTGATTTAGTGAGCAGAATACTGCAACAGAAGCAGCTATGCATACAGCTAGCAACGGCACCAGCTAACAAACATTAGCATTCGTCTCGGCGCTCAGAGAAACCATAACAAATATGTTTTATATTATTATTTATTGGGATTTAATAGTCATTGTAAAACTGTGTAATAACCGTGGAAAACTCATTGTTAGCAAGTAGGTGGCTTGTTAGCTTTTATTCTAGCCAACCAACATTAGCTTTCTAAGACTGCTAGCTAACCAGGAGAAATGATTAAATATAATCTTAATTTAATTAGTTTTTCAGAAAACTGACAACGAAATGTCCATCTAACAGCATAAACCTGGCTACATGACAGGAAAACAGATGACTGTCTCCCTAACAAGCAGAATGGCAGAAGAAACAAAATGGCTACTTAGCATAGCTAGCATAAATTAGCAGCTATCAGACTTTTAGCAATCTAAAGCTGCTAACAAACCATCAGAAAATGGTTTTTATGGAACAAATTGGTCTGAGTAAAAGTTTTTACAGGACTGGAAAACAGATTATTGTCACGCTAAGTAAAAATGGCAGTTAGCTGTTTTTAGCTAGCATTTTGTTGAGTTTTGTTTTAAATTTTATCTTTGCAGTAACACTATTGGGTTTAAGTTGCTTTGTTTCCCGTTTTAACTCCACGCCTGGTTCAAGTTTATGAATGATGACACTCGTTTTGCATTTTGTTGTTCTACCGTCTGTATTTTATCTCATAGTTAAAACCCTGACTTGGTTCGCTCCAGTCCAGTCTTGATTTTTTTCCAAAGTTCTCAGTCTGGACGCTAACCAACTCCACAAATGATTTCTGCCCACCTAAAAATAATATTGAGATGGTCAAAAGTTGGAAATGTACTTTCAGATTTTATATATAGCAAATAAAACCAACAGAAACGCAGAAACAGAAAACAGCTTGATCAATCGTTCATTTTAAACGTTAGAAAACAAAAGCTTCAGCGTTTTGGATTGTTGCTGTTTGCAGAGCTGCAGCCATTTGAAGTGAAGTCGGCAGCCCACCTTCTTCAAATCCAACAAAATCTGTGTCAATTTGTGCAGCAAAAATGTGCTTTTGTGCCGTTAGCATGTCAAAGATATTAATAAATGCATCCAGAGGTCATCAGAGGTCAACCAGTTCCAAAACGAAATCAAACACAATTGGTGTCAATTAACTCTGCTGCGTTTGTGCTGCAGCTAATTTAATTTGTGTTGCTATGGCTTTGAAGATATTAAAGAAAGTTTACAGGTCAGCAGGTCAACCAGCCCAGCCACATTACCCAAATAAAACAAAATTGGTGTTAAACGTTTGTGCAGCAAAGATGTTCATTTGTGCTGCTATCATTTTAAAAATATTAATAAGAAAGTTTCCAGAGTTCAAACATCCTTTAGTCCCATTTACAGTCAAGGTCAAAGGTTGACCTTTTGACCGATAAACTGTCATTAAGGTTTTCTAAGCAAAAGCAGCACAAATAAACATTTCTGCAGCACAAACGCAGCACAAAGGTTTGATGCTAATTTTGTTAGCTTTGAAGCAGGTTTGGGGGCCGAATTCACTCAAGTCCTTTTACCTCCCTCCTGAATAACTCCAGGTCCGGTCCTGGCCGTAGTTTGGGCCGTATTTGGCCGTAGTTTGGGCCGTATTTGGCCGTAGTTTGGGCCTTAGTTTGGGCCGTATTTGGCCGTAGTTTGGGCCTTAGTTTGGGCCGTAGTTTGGGCCGTAGTTTGGGCCGTAGTTTGGGCCGTATTTGGCCGTAGTTTGGGCGTTAGCTGTGCTGGTTAGCCCTGAATCCAGGCGTTAGGCGCAGTGCGACAGGCTGAGCTTCAGCAGGCCTTCGGTGTGCATCTTGTAGAGCAGCTTGAACTCGGCCGGCAGCTGGTGGGACTCCTGCCACTTGGTGGTGAACTTGGTGCCCTTCTTGTCGTAGTAATGGTACGGCAGCTCCTTCCCGGTGTTGGGGTCCCAGCCGAAGGGCCAGAACCCGTACAGGTGGATCTGGTCGCACATGGAGGACGCCAGCGTGTACATCAGGATCCCCGTGCTCAGGCGCTTCGGAGACAACTGCTTGGTTTTCCAGTAGCTGCAGAGAAAAAAGCAGCAAACATTTCTATTGGGAAATTATGTTCTAATAAACAAACTTAAAAAAAGAAAAGAAAACTTATGTTGTTCAGGTTAATAAGCCAAAAATGATTTTCTTTCAACCAATATTTTTTTTAATCCATCAATCAAGTTGATTTTTAGAGCATTTCAGCAACAAAGAGGTTCAAAGAGATTTATGTCATAAAAACAAAGTCATAGAAAACTGTCAACAAGAAACAGGAGCCTGATTTAAATCAATAATTCCTTAATATTGATGAAAATGTTCTAGTTCCACTGCCAGATTATTTCACTTATAACAAGACATTTTCCCATGTTGTCTATATTTAAACATTGTTATCAATATATTCTGGTGCAACCGGCCCTTTAAGGACATTCATGAATTATTTAGATGAACTAAACGAGGCATCATTTATCTAATCTAAGTTATTGGAGTTTAGTTTATGGATTATGGGTTTCCTTCATTGTGATTGGTTGGTGGCCGGCAGAAGGCGGGGCTTACAGGCCCTTCCACTGATGAACAAAGTGAGGAAGAGTAAAAAAATCTCCTCTTTTCCTGATGTTTCCATCATTCTGCCTCTCAGAGGGGAGACTCTCCACACCGACCCGGACAAAAGCGTCCAGGAGTCCTGGAGCTGCTGGACGTGCTAATTCTCCCTCTGCAGGTAGATTTAATGGGATTGCTAAAGATTAGGTTACCGTTACAAGCAGCCTGCTTATCTGAGACACCATTAAGCGCCGGACCTAAATCCCCTCCACGGTTTCAGCCGCCTTTCATTCCCTTCGTTAAATAGCCACTTCCTCATAATCCGGCTTTGAGGCTAAAGCTCCTCTGTGCTGTAAACAGAAAGCGAAGCTACGACATGTTAGCTTCTGGAAACGACTAAAAACAGGATCTGGACACCGTAGAGAGACAAAACGGAGGCTTTATTTCACAATCTGAAGGCTTCATGCACCTGGTAAAAGTATTTACACCCCTAAACTGCTCAATTCATCATCTGAATATCAATGACATGCAGCTATAGCGAAACGGCCTAGACAAAGTCCAGACCTAAAACTAAGTGAGAATCTGTTCAAACCTCATGTTCTCAGATTCATCCAGGCAAACTGAGCTTGACGTGTTTTGGAAAGAGAAACTAGTCAAAATGTCTGCAAAGTGTTTACACAGGGGGTGAAAACTTTGTACATCCTCCACATGTTTCAGATTTTTATTTATTTTTATTTTTATTCAACGTCACACTTCACTGCTTTGTGTTGGTTTGTCACAGAAAATCCCAATAAAATCAGCTGAAGTTTATGATTGGAACGTCACAAACATGGAAAAGTAGAAGCAGCATTAAAACTTTTGGAAGTGACGGTACACAAAAAAAAAGAACATTAATAAATATTTCTGCTGTTGGCAGCTTCTCCAGTAGTGGGCACCGCTAACNCGTAGTTTGGGCGTTAGCTGTGCTGGTTAGCCCTGAATCCAGGCGTTAGGCGCAGTGCGACAGGCTGAGCTTCAGCAGGCCTTCGGTGTGCATCTTGTAGAGCAGCTTGAACTCGGCCGGCAGCTGGTGGGACTCCTGCCACTTGGTGGTGAACTTGGTGCCCTTCTTGTCGTAGTAATGGTACGGCAGCTCCTTCCCGGTGTTGGGGTCCCAGCCGAAGGGCCAGAACCCGTACAGGTGGATCTGGTCGCACATGGAGGACGCCAGCGTGTACATCAGGATCCCCGTGCTCAGGCGCTTCGGAGACAACTGCTTGGTTTTCCAGTAGCTGCAGAGAAAAAAGCAGCAAACATTTCTATTGGGAAATTATGTTCTAATAAACAAACTTAAAAAAAGAAAAGAAAACTTATGTTGTTCAGGTTAATAAGCCAAAAATGATTTTCTTTCAACCAATATTTTTTTTAATCCATCAATCAAGTTGATTTTTAGAGCATTTCAGCAACAAAGAGGTTCAAAGAGATTTATGTCATAAAAACAAAGTCATAGAAAACTGTCAACAAGAAACAGGAGCCTGATTTAAATCAATAATTCCTTAATATTGATGAAAATGTTCTAGTTCCACTGCCAGATTATTTCACTTATAACAAGACATTTTCCCATGTTGTCTATATTTAAACATTGTTATCAATATATTCTGGTGCAACCGGCCCTTTAAGGACATTCATGAATTATTTAGATGAACTAAACGAGGCATCATTTATCTAATCTAAGTTATTGGAGTTTAGTTTATGGATTATGGGTTTCCTTCATTGTGATTGGTTGGTGGCCGGCAGAAGGCGGGGCTTTCAGGCCCTTCCACTGATTCACAAAGTGAGGAAGAGTAAAAAAATCTCCTCTTTTCCTGATGTTTCCATCATTCTGCCTCTCAGAGGGGAGACTCTCCACACCGACCCGGACAAAAGCGTCCAGGAGTCCTGGAGCTGCTGGACGTGCTAATTCTCCCTCTGCAGGTAGATTTAATGGGATTGCTAAAGATTAAGTTACCGTTACAAGCAGCCTGCTTATCTGAGACACCATTAAGCGCCGGACCTAAATCCCCTCCACGGTTTCAGCCGCCTTTCATTCCCTTCGTTAAATAGCCACTTCCTCATAATCCGGCTTTGAGGCTAAAGCTCCTTTGTGCTGTAAACAGAAAGCGAAGCTACGACATGTTAGCTTCTGGAAACGACTAAAAACAGGATCTGGACACCGTAGGGAGACAAAACGGAGGCTTTATTTCACAATCTGAAGGCTTCATGCACCTGGTAAAAGTATTTACACCCCTAAACTGCTCAATTCATCATCTGAATATCAATGACATGCAGCTATAGCGAAACGGCCTAGACAAAGTCCAGACCTAAAACTAAGTGAGAATCTGTTCAAACCTCATGTTCTCAGATTCATCCAGGCAAACTGAGCTTGACGTGTTTTGGAAAGAGAAACTAGTCAAAATGTCTGCAAAGTGTTTACACAGGGGGTGAAAACTTTGTACATCCTCCACATGTTTCAGATTTTTATTTATTTTTATTTTTATTCAACGTCACACTTCACTGCTTTGTGTTGGTTTGTCACAGAAAATCCCAATAAAATCAGCTGAAGTTTATGATTGGAACGTCACAAACATGGAAAAGTAGAAGCAGCATTAAAACTTTTGGAAGTGACGGTACACAAAAAAAAAGAACATTAATAAATATTTCTGCTGTTGGCAGCTTCTCCAGTAGTGGGCACCGCTAACTAGAAAGTTAGTTTCATCAACACTAAAGGGCAAATCGTAAAAATTTGTTCAGCTAATGCCAAGGCGCTACACCAACATGGTGTTTAGAAGACGCTAATGCTAAAGCGCTATACCAACATGGTGTTTAGAAGACGCTAATGCTAAAGCGCTATACCAACATGGTGTTTAGAAGAC
>NW_006800428.1:55869-66611 GCF_000485575.1 Poecilia formosa
AAGGGGCTATACCAACATGGTGTTTAGAAGACGCTAATGCTAAGGGGCTATACCAACATGGTGTTTAGAAGACGCTAATGCTAAGGTGCTATACCAACATGGTGTTCAAATAGTTGAATATTTATCAACAGCCAATAAACTTCAACACAGACGTCAAACTTTAATCACCTGAAACTTTACAAAACAGCCATGTAAATTCCAGCTTTAGAGTTTATTCGTAAAAATTAATTTAGTGAAAGCTAAGTGTGCTAAATGTTTTCACAGTTAGCTAAAGCCCTGAATAAAATTTAGCTCCACTACTAGCGCATTAGCGGATTAGCAGAAATGTGCCCACTGCTCTAAAGCATCAGAACAGGACATGTGAGAAAAACATCAGTATTTAGTTGTTTTTGTTTATCAGTGTACTTGTAATTTTTGTCTGAATATTAAAGTTTTAAAGTTTGTGAAACATCTACATCTTGGACAGTAGATCAGAATTTATCCGTAAAGACTAATAAAGGTAGATGCTAAGTGCGCTAAGCGTTTTCAAAGTTAGCTAAAATGAGCTCAGATTAATGAATTGTGCTCACCACTGCATTTAAAGCCGAGTTGCTCTGACAAAGTGTTGCTTACTTGTTGATGTACTGCATGATGTTTCCGGGCCAGGCCAACTGGACCTTCAGCTGGCCTCGATGTTCCACAAAGAAGTCCACCAGCGTCCTGGTCACCGTGGCTGACGTGTGGAAGAAAAACGCCGGGATCCACAGGATGGCTCTGTCCAGCTTCTTCAGGCTCAGGAAGAAGTTGTTCCTGTCCTGCACAGTCAGCAGGTTATTGTAGTATTTCTCCAGGATGCTGGGGTTAAAGGTCGTCATGTTGGTCCGACGCCCAACGTCCTTCTTAAAAATCTCCGTTGGCGCGAAGTTGCATCGGAGGACAAAGTCGTATTTTTCTATCTGGGCCCCGCAGCGCGACCCGGTGAGGATGCCGCTGTTCCCGATGACGGCGCAGATGTTGTAGCGCTTGTTGAGGACGGGCGACACTTCCGGCAGGAGCGACCGGAAGTTCTCGCCGATGGAGTAGACGTACTTGTGGCTGGAATAGTCAAAGTGCATCAGCTGGCCGACTTTGACGGAGTCCCGGGTCAACGTGAAGTTACGGGGGATGTCGATGTGCTGAGAAATCTCCGTCCTGCAAAACGGTGCAGAGACTTTAATGGAAACTGTTGGAAAAGCCAAATTATTTTATATAAAGCAAATCACAATAAAAAGATAGTTTTTATATATATTTGTTACAATTTTTATATAAACGGTCGCCATGTTGTGACACTACAATATGAGTTAAATAATCTGTGAAAAGATGAATCTTCTCCATCTCCTCCCTGAGCTGCTATTGCCATGACCAAAAACAACCAATCAGAGACAGGAGGCGGGTCTTAGCGCTGTCAATCATCCTCATAAATGTGCTGTTAAATGTGCTAACAACTTAACGTTACAGAAGAACTGTTTATCTGCCGTCATCAGTGGCCACACTAACTAGCTTTAGCATTCACAACATGCTATGCTGATGAAGCCTGATTGACAGCACTAAGACCCGCCTCCTGTCTCTGATTGGTTGTTTTTAGTTAGCACTGGGAAAAGGCAGTGAAGTCACACTTTTTCAGATTATCCGTCTCAACAAATTATGTTTAAAACAATAAAAATTGTATCAAATTTACACATTGCAGCTTTAAATAAACATGTTTCATAAAACACTTCCACATCTTTTTCTAAAACTACCCAGTTTTCTGTAACTTTGGGTTTTTTCTGCCGCTGTGAACTTCAGCGGCTGTCCACATGCTGAGGCCGTTTCCTGATGCGCCTCAGAGCTAAAAGCCTGTCGTACCTCAGCTGAGTGAAAGCTGTGCTGTTGTGCCTCCATTTAGAGGCGTTCTGCAGATCCTCGGTCAGCGCGCTGGACAGAGGAATGAAGTCTGGGTCCAGGTACTTCATGGCCAGCTGGGAGCTGCGCAGAGCAAACCAGTTGGGTTTAAACTGGGTTTTCCTCAGCTGGTTCATTTCAACACGTTTTCAGAAGCAGCTTAGCTCGTCTGCATGCAGACGCAGTGGAAACACTCAACACTTTTAAATGTTTTATAAAGAGCAATAAGCAATAATCAGACAGGTTGATAATTTAAACCAATCATGAATATTTAGCCATCAAAGACAACAAGCAACAACTGTTTGATTTAATAAACAGTCAAATGCAGGAAGATTAATTTCAAACATGGATAATAAAATATTTCTCCTGTTCCAGTTAACCTTTACACTGTAAAAACACAAAATCGTACAAAGTATTAGTATCTAGTTTTTAAGCAAATATCTTAGCACACTTGAAATAACACAAAACCAACTGAAGAGTAACTTTTTACTCGGCTAAAAGGTTACTTTTAATTTAGTTTTTGTCTTATTTGCACTAGAAACTAGACAGAAATACTTGGTAAGATTTTGTGTTTTTGCAGTGTAACTCAGTAAAACCTGTCTGATTACCTGCTTATATCTCTTAAAGGGCCAGAAGCACATTCTGCATTAAAATGTTATAATAAGATGAATTATGACAGAATTAGACATAAAAATGTTATTAATTTGTTGGTTATCAGAATATTGGAGCTAAATTGCTTCTAAAGACGCAGCAACAAACTCGTCGTGTTCCTTCAGAAAACCAGATGCATTAAATCATTTACGCTGTGGGCTCAGTGTAAATGCAGACTCTCAGTCTCTTCTCTGAAATATTCTTATTTATTCAAAGCACAAATAACTTCAAAGTTTTGCTTAGAAGTTAGTAAGAAAGCCAAAAAGTTGCAGCAACGTTGCCCATCTTAACAAGTTAACAGAGAATCTAAATGTTGAATTAATATTATGTTTTTCAGCTTTTATTTAATTTGATCATTTTTAAAGCTTGAAATGTTTTTCCAACATCTTGAAATATTTTAAATTCACTTGTTAAGATGAACAGTTTTTGTAGTAAAAGAAGGTAAACTTAAATTCTCCTTCAGTCAAATCCCTTCATGAGTAAATATGCTGAATTAGTAACTGGTTTAATATTTATTTTTATAGATTTCTAATGAAGCTGATTTTTCATCAATAAAACTATTTGCTTAAAATACAAAATGTTTAAAATATAAGAAAATAGTCTTCATATTATGCTAAGATTTGACACATTTAACTGATTATAAACTAAATAAACAGCTTAAAACAGCTACGCTAGCTAGCTTTGCCGTTTTCCCGCATTTTTCACCAACATTTTTCACCTGAATACGTTTCTTTGAAAAATTAAGTTTTTTAAAAATATTTTTATGGTAAATAGAAAATTTAATTACAAACTATAATGCTAACATGTAGGAACTACATGTTTTCCCACCTTTTTCTTAAGCGCAGTCAGTTAGCATAAGCATGTTAGCATCCACATCTGCACTGGAAAAAGGGATAAAAATGATGCCTAAAAATAGTTCAAAGCTGCTATAATAGCTATGCTAAAGCAGCTTGAAGAATGTAAAACTCTGTTTAATAACTCCAAAAAACAAATCTGGATCCTTTAATACAATATAAAAAGTAATCACATGTCAAATTAGAGAAACAGGAAGTTAAAAGTGTCTTCAGTAACAGAGTCATTCATATTGGCAAACAGATTATTTCAGGCAGAAAGAGGCAGTGCTGAATCAGAAACAGCATGAGATGCTAAAAATTACCAAATTATAGCTCAAAATCAAGAAAATTGTTTTTGTATTTAATGTTAAAGGTTTATAAAAGTGTATTTATTTCATTTTCTTTTACCTACCAACTTTTTTTCATTAATAAGTACATTTTTCGTCTCTTTCCATTGATGCTGTTCCAAAATCAACACCACATGATTAAAAGTGGCCAAGGCAAAGTCAGCGTCTTTGGCTCAACTTTGCTTTGTCTCATCTGTGAAACAAAGTTGTTGCAGTCGGCTGCAGATTTATTTATTTTGTTTTGTTTTTCAGCCAGACGGCCAAACAGAGCTGAAGCAAAAGCTGCTGGTTGTAGGAGGAAGCTAGAGGTAGAAAACATCGCTCTGTATTCACCTCAGGTCAGGTTTACGAGGTGGCCTCTCGCTGCAGCAGAGATGTGAAAAAACAACAACAATACAAAAACATCTGACTTCTCGGCTTCAAACTGACACCAGAGGCTCTAAAATCACATTAGACCTCAGCATGCAGGAGCTGATGTAAATATAAAATAAAATAACTGTTTGATTTAACCAGTCTGGTTCTTTATAAAGCCTGGAGAGCTGCTGGTAAAAATAATAATTATAATAATACATCTGAAGAAATTAAGATGTTTGCACAGTGCTGCAATTTAAATATAGAGCTGCTAATCTGAGTGACAGAAAAGACATTTCGAACTAGCAAAAAAGGTCAAAGGTCAAAAACAACTAGTGATGAGAAAATTCATTAGATACGAACATAAACTGCATAACAGAGTATTTATCCTGAAATGTTTTACCTCATTACTGATTTTATAAATCTATCAAGAAAAAGTGCATTGCTAAAGCACAATGCCAACATATTTAGCATAAGCTAATGCTAAAGCACAATGCCAACATATTTAGCATAAGCTAATGCTAAAGCACAATGCCAACATATTTAGCATAAGCTAATGCTAAAGCACAATTCCAACATATTTAAGGAAAGTGAATGCTAACTCGCTATACCAAAGTGATATTTAGTGGAAGTTGATGCTAAACATGAAACTAATGCTAAGGATAAATTAGTTAGCATGTTTTCAAAGTTAGCAGAAATGTCAAAGTGCTAATCGAAAATTAGCTCTGTTAGCATATTAGCGGATGCTGTGCTATGTCTCATTCTAATAATATAAACATAAAGTTCCTCAGTAGCAACATTTGCCTCTTGACATGCTAACTCTAGCATGTAGTGTAGTGCATCCAAACAGAACCTCTGCTATGCTAATGACCCACCTGTCTCGCCATGACCCTAGGATAGTCGGTTTCAGGCGAACCGACTCTGACTGTTAGTTTGGTTGGATGAGTTAACATTGTGAAATACAGCACTGTGCAAACATTCATATTCTCCCCAGAGGTATCAGTAAAAGCTGTTTGGAGCTGCAGAGGAAAGTCAATAACACCAAAACACTGATGCACAGTTCTGAGCAGAAGTTTTAAAGCATCCCTCACTTCTTTCTGTTTTCTTTGAATTTTCTTTTCAATATTTTAGATATGCTCTATGAAAAATAGACGAGGTCCCACTGCACTGCTGGCATATCTCAGTGCCAGGCCCATGAAACTGTCACTAACAGATAAACATCTAAAAAACATAACATGGTATGCAGCAGCAGAAGTGAAAGCGCTATACCAATGCGATATGTAGCAGAAGCTAATGCTAAAGCTCTGTACCAACATGGTATGTAGTTCTGATACACTAACGCTGTCGGCTCCCTTTGCTCAACAACTTTAAATTTGGTGGTGTTCATTATTACTGTAAAGAAGGATTATTAGCTTTAAACAGGATACTTTGTTTGCTAACTAAACATTTAGCTAGCAAGTTCAGTAGAGAGCAACATATTTAGCTTAAAACAAAACTATTCAGGTTGCATCTACATATTTAGTTGGTAAGCTAATATTTAGCTCCAACTATTTGTTTGAAGCTAATTATTAAACTTGCTAACTAAATATTGTGTTTAAAGCTTCTTATTTAACTTGCTAAATGTTTAGCTAACTAGCTAACTGTTTTGTTTTAAGCTAGATATTTAGCTTTCCCACTAACTACTGAACTTGTTAGCTAAATATTTAGATTGAAGCTACATATTTAGCTTGTAAATAGTTAGCTAACTTACTGCTTTTGTTTTTAACTAAATATAGCTTTAGTGCTAAATATTGAACTTGCTATGTAAATATTTAGATTGAAGCTAACATAGCTTGCTAACTAAATGTTTTTTAAAGCTAAATATTTAGCTTTCTCAGTAAATATCACACTTGTGCAAATCCTATCAGGTGGGAAAATATCTTTATTTGAGCTTTGGAAGGTAAACTAGCAGGAAGTGAGGGATGACTTAAGACTTCTGCACAGACTGAGGATCTGTGAAATGATGAGTCAGGTTTGGTTTTTCAGAGCAGCCAATGGAAACAGAGCAGGCCTGATCAGAACCTCCTCTGGACTCACCGGAACCCCGTGTGGAACATGTACATCCTGGGGCCTCCGTTGGGTCCGTACCGCGGGGGTCCGGGCAGGAAGTCCTTCTTGATGGACACGTAGCTGATGAGCGACAGGATGAGCAGCGCCACGCTGAAGATGATGAGCCCCAGCGCGCTGGCGATGCGCACCATCCTGCCGCGCCGCGGGCAGCCGCCGTCCCGGACCAGAGCCTCAGCGAGCGGCCGGAGAGCGGCGCGCAGCGCGGACAACCAGGCGCGTCGCATCGGCGCGCCGCATCTGCGCACCGCGTCTGCGGCGGAGCTAAAGGCGTTTGTCAGGGGTCCATGTGGGGGTGGAGGGAGGAAGGCTCGGGGTGCGGTGTTACCTCACGGAGGCCGCGCTGGAGACTCCGCAGCTTCACCGACTAGCTGAATGCGTGACGCGTTCACGGCCCGCTCATCCCGCAGGGTGGAAATCCGAGGAGAAGCCGGAGGGTTTCCCCGCATCCATGGCGGCTCAGATCGGGTTCATAATCCTCCTCCAAGGCGCTGAGATCCGGGAGGCAGTGAGAAGATGGATGCTGCTCTTCATCTGCATCCTCCGCGTCGGGCTCCTTCCTCCTCCTCCTCTTCCTCTTCCTCCTCCTGCTGCTGCTGCTACTGGTTCAGGCTGATTAATTAAACTGGTGTCGCTTTAAGGAGAAAGCAGCTCCTGTAAGGCTGTAATCAGATAAACAAGCAGCAGCAACATCCGAGGCGGAGCTCCGGGAGAGAGAGAACAGCATCCCACCGAGCAGAGCCAGCCGAATGTCTCCAGAGACCGAAAATAACTCGGATCCACCTGAACGCAGCTCCAATTACCGCAAAACAGGCAGCAGCGCCAAAAGATACAGCAGCAGCGCCAAAAAATACGCAAAACAGGCAGCAGCGCCACAAAACACCGCAAAAATGGCAGCAGCGCCACAAAACACCGCAAAAATGGCAGCAGCGCCAAAAAATACGCAAAACAGGCAGCAGCGCCACAAAACACCGCAAAACAGGCAGCAGCGCCAAAAACACCGCAAAACAGGCAGCAGCGCCAAAAAATGTGTTTATTTATATACGGGGATTTTCCACAGTTTTTCACCTGCTTGTGATGAGTTTAGCATTTTTAGAGCAGTTGGACCTGGAGGGACATTGAGAAGCAAATGAGACTGGTGACCTCATTTGACCCCAGAATGTTTCCCCACATCATCACCTCTCCACCACCGTGCTCTGCAGCTTTTATCAGGGGTTTGTGCTGATCTGCTGCATCAGCTCCCAAGATTTCTATGCTGGCTAAATATTTAGCTAGCAAGATTAATATTTAGCCTGCTAACTAAATATTTAGTCAGCAGACAAATTATTTAGCATCAGTCTAAACATTTATCTAGTATTGTAAATTTCTAGTTTGCTGACCAAATACTTAGTTAGCAGGCTGATGTGCTAGCTAGCTAATTTAGCTCATCAGCTTGCTAGCTAAATATTTATCTTGCTAGCTAAATATTTAGATACAAACAAATTAGTTATGAGCTAAAAATTTGGTAAAATTCTAAATATTTAGCTTTGGCCAAATATTTAGTTATTAAATATTTATCTTATTTGTCTTGCTAGTTAAATATTTTGCTAGTAAGCTAAATATTTACCTTCAAACTAAATATTTATCTCAACACTAAATAGTCTGAATCAAATTTTAAGCTCATTGCTGAATATTATGTTTGTAAAATAAATATTTAACTTGGAATCTAAATGTTTATCTAACTAAACGAGCTTCAGACTCGTTACAAACTAAATAAATATTTGGATAGAAACTTAAACATGTAGCTTCAAGCAGAATATTATTCAGTTTGGTAAACTAAATACACAGTTTTCTAATTAAATATTTGGTGTTATGCAGGTTAAATGAACCAAGTTATTGCTGTTGTTTTTGCCATTACAGCTGAGTCGGGCGCTGACCGGTCAACCTGTGAATTTGATCACCTGGTGGATATTTTCCCATGATTCCCTGGGAAGTGAGAATCGTGTTGTTAAATTTTCACTCAGTTTTTCCTCTTCGTTTGATGAATAATAAAAGTTGAGAACAAACAGAGCAGACGCATCATTTCCCTTCACGCCGGCGCCTGGAGATGAAACTCAGGAAATAACTGTTGCCTTTGGCCTGGGAGCCAAACTGGGATAAAAAGAATAAATGAGACAGGCTGATGGAAAACACACACACACACACACACACACACACACACGGCTGTCTGCAGGTGAGTGATGTACGGCAGCGCTGCGTCCTCCATCACTACAGTGGACATAACAAAGCACCACATCCGGCCGTTTCCACTCAGCTCATCTCCAGCCTCAGTGATGAGGCGGCCATGATGAATCACGAGACGCGGACGCCGGATTCGTCAGCCTGACCTTGAACATTTGGCCGCAGCTTCGTTAAAACCAGATAATAAATACCTGCTGGACCCAGACTGAGTTATTTTTAGCAGCTTTCTGTCCGTCTGCAGCTTCAAAAGCTAAATCAGAGACAAACTAAAACTAACTGGTGGAGGAAATTCAGGTTGGTCATTTCTGTGAAGCCCAAACACATTTTCACTCAATTAAATTAAAATGTATCTGTCCGAACTGCAAAAACACAAAATGTCACAGAGTATTTTATAATGCAAATATCTTAGCACGCTTAAAATAAGACAAAATAACTTTCAACAAAATATAGGAGATTATTTCTAATCAATAATCACATTGATAAAAACACTGATTGTAAAAACTACTAGTTAAGTGACAATCTGCTATGTAACTAGTCCTTTTGAGTATTATCTCCACGGTAACTAAAGATTTAGTTAAATGTGAAATAGATAAATATTTATTAGGTCTCAGCTCAGATTTAAATATTTACTTTGGCTATAAATACTTAGATACTGAGCTGGTAAATGTTTAGCCTGCTAACTACAAATTTAGTTTATAAATGAATATTTAGCTACTAAATGTTTAACTTGCTAATTAAATACTTAATTTGAAGCTGAATATGTTTTCTTATGGCAGCCTAAACCTAAATTATTACCTTTTGTCTCTAAAAGCAGCTCCTTCTGCAGATCCTCGCTTCATTTGATGTAATATTTACTTTTTGGAGTTTGATTGTTGGTTTATTATTTTGCTCACATCCTGCTTTTATCTGTCTGTTCTTCATTAACTCCAGGCTCAGGAATCAGAACCTGCTGCTGGTTTCACTCATGAGTCCGACTGTAAACAGCATCGATCGGTTCTGACACGAAGCGCCATCGATCGGATCCGTGACGACAGACTGAAGTGGGTCGAGCTCAGACCTCCTGCAGGATCTGATGCATTTCTGCACCAGGAAAGATGCTGAATGTTAATTATAAAATAAAAAGTAAAAGTTTTATTTACCTTAAAGGTGCAGTTGGAAGCAGATTTTGTACGATTTAAAAAAAGACAAATATTGTCCAATACTGATATTGATACCGATGTATCGTGGATCGTTAGAAAATATTTCCAGATATTTTAGTCTGTTTTTTACTTGTCGTCTTAAAGTCGTTCTGAAGTTATTTGCCTTTTTTTCCTCCCTCATAGAGAAAAGACACTTTAAATATGTTAAACAGGATTTAGTGATTATTTTATTTAAAGTGATGAGAGGAATAAAAACTTTAAGAGATTGTGGTGGATGCTCCTACCGCCACATCGTGTCAGTGTTTATTTCTTTATTAGTATAGTTTATAGTTAGTTATTTCATTCAGACATATATTTTCTAATGGTGCACAGTCTAGTTAAAGTCTGTCTGAATGGTTCATTTATATTTGTGTTTTGTTTGAGGTTCTGCTGACAGGAACCGGATCAAACCAACTACTGAAAGACTGAAGGGGGAAACTTCAAGTTGATTTTTATTTAATTTTGTCACTTAAATATTCACTTATTGTTTGTGCTGAGTTAAAGTTAGTTTGCTTCATTTGTTTATAGGACGCTTTAGTTAATTTTGTATTTATTTGTCCTTTTGTTAGGTCAGGTCTCCCTCAGGTGGTAGATTTAGGAACTACACCCTGTTTTTGTGTTCAGTTATGTTTGTTCAGGTAGAGTTCAGGTGACCTCAGTTAATTTGGATCCAAATTTGTTATTTATCCTTTGATTTAAATCTTTATGCTTTGTTAATGATTTTATTTGAAGAATTAAATTGAAACCTTTTTCTGCTTTGAACATTTTTTGTCTTCATTTGAGTTTTGGAGAGAAACGAGGAAACGATTTCTGCAGGTTGTTCTCAACATTCGTCTCCCGATCAAAGCTTCATGTTTGGTCTCATCAACCAAATCCTCCTGGAAACCATCGGGTTAGAGTCCAGAACCTCCAGAACCTCCAGAACCTCCCAGAATCTCCCAGAACCTTCCAGAACCTCCCAGAATCTCCCAGAACCTCCCAGAACCTCCAGAACCTCCAGAACCTCCCAGAACCTCCAGAACCTCCAGAACCTCCAGAACCTCCCAGAACCTCCAGAACCTCCAAAACCTCCAAAACCTCCCAGAACCTCCAGAACCTCCAAAACCTCCCAGAACCTCCAGAACCTCCAAAACCTCCCAGAACCTCCAGAACCTCCA
>NW_006800428.1:66621-74215 GCF_000485575.1 Poecilia formosa
AACATATTTAAGGAAAGTGAATGCTAACTCGCTATACCAAAGTGATATTTAGTGGAAGTTGATGCTAAACATGAAACTAATGCTAAGGATAAATTAGTTAGCATGTTTTCAAAGTTAGCAGAAATGTCAAAGTGCTAATCGAAAATTAGCTCTGTTAGCATATTAGCGGATGCTGTGCTATGTCTCATTCTAATAATATAAACATAAAGTTCCTCAGTAGCAACATTTGCCTCTTGACATGCTAACTCTAGCATGTAGTGTAGTGCATCCAAACAGAACCTCTGCTATGCTAATGACCCACCTGTCTCGCCATGACCCTAGGATAGTCGGTTTCAGGCGAACCGACTCTGACTGTTAGTTTGGTTGGATGAGTTAACATTGTGAAATACAGCACTGTGCAAACATTCATATTCTCCCCAGAGGTATCAGTAAAAGCTGTTTGGAGCTGCAGAGGAAAGTCAATAACACCAAAACACTGATGCACAGTTCTGAGCAGAAGTTTTAAAGCATCCCTCACTTCTTTCTGTTTTCTTTGAATTTTCTTTTCAATATTTTAGATATGCTCTATGAAAAATAGACGAGGTCCCACTGCACTGCTGGCATATCTCAGTGCCAGGCCCATGAAACTGTCACTAACAGATAAACATCTAAAAAACATAACATGGTATGCAGCAGCAGAAGCGAAAGCGCTATACCAATGCCATATGTAGCAGAAGCTAATGCTAAAGCCCTGTACCAACATGGTATGTAGTTCTGATACACTAACGCTGTCGGCTCCCTTTGCTCAACAACTTTAAATTTGGTGGTGTTCATTATTACTGTAAAGAAGGATTATTAGCTTTAAACAGGATACTTTGTTTGCTAACTAAACATTTAGCTAGCAAGTTCAGTAGAGAGCAACATATTTAGCTTAAAACAAAACTATTCAGGTTGCATCTACATATTTAGTTGGTAAGCTAATATTTAGCTCCAACTATTTGTTTGAAGCTAATTATTAAACTTGCTAACTAAATATCATATTTAAAGCTTCTTATTTAACTTGCTAAATGTTTAGCTAACTAGCTAACTGTTTTGTTTTAAGCTAGATATTTAGCTTTCCCACTAACTACTGAACTTGTTAGCTAAATATTTAGATTGAAGCTAAATATTTAGCTTGTAAATAGTTAGCTAACTTACTGCTTTTGTTTTTAACTAAATATAGCTTTAGTGCTAAATATCGAACTTGCTATGTAAATATTTAGATTGAGGCTAACATAGCTTGCTAACTAAATGTTTTTTAAAGCTAAATATTTAGCTTTCTCAGTAAATATCACACTTGTGCAAATCCTATCAGTTGGGAAAATATCTTTATTTGAGCTTTGGAAGGTAAACTAGCAGGAAGTGAGGGATGATTTAAGACTTCTGCACAGACTGAGGATCTGTGAAATGATGAGTCAGGTTTGGTTTTTCAGAGCAGCCAATGGAAACAGAGCAGGCCTGATCAGAACCTCCTCTGGACTCACCGGAACCCCGTGTGGAACATGTACATCCTGGGGCCTCCGTTGGGTCCGTACCGCGGGGGTCCGGGCAGGAAGTCCTTCTTGATGGACACGTAGCTGATGAGCGACAGGATGAGCAGCGCCACGCTGAAGATGATGAGCCCCAGCGCGCTGGCGATGCGCACCATCCTGCCGCGCCGCGGGCAGCCGCCGTCCCGGACCAGAGCCTCAGCGAGCGGCCGGAGAGCGGCGCGCAGCGCGGACAACCAGGCGCGTCGCATCGGCGCGCCGCATCTGCGCACCGCGTCTGCGGCGGAGCTAAAGGCGTTTGTCAGGGGTCCATGTGGGGGTGGAGGGAGGAAGGCTCGGGGTGCGGTGTTACCTCACGGAGGCCGCGCTGGAGACTCCGCAGCTTCACCGACTAGCTGAATGCGTGACGCGTTCACGGCCCGCTCATCCCGCAGGGTGGAAATCCGAGGAGAAGCCGGAGGGTTTCCCCGCATCCATGGCGGCTCAGATCGGGTTCATAATCCTCCTCCAAGGCGCTGAGATCCGGGAGGCAGTGAGAAGATGGATGCTGCTCTTCATCTGCATCCTCCGCGTCGGGCTCCTTCCTCCTCCTCCTCTTCCTCTTCCTCCTCCTGCTGCTGCTGCTACTGGTTCAGGCTGATTAATTAAACTGGTGTCGCTTTAAGGAGAAAGCAGCTCCTGTAAGGCTGTAATCAGATAAACAAGCAGCAGCAACATCCGAGGCGGAGCTCCGGGAGAGAGAGAACAGCATCCCACCGAGCAGAGCCAGCCGAATGTCTCCAGAGACCGAAAATAACTCGGATCCACCTGAACGCAGCTCCAATTACCGCAAAACAGGCAGCAGCGCCAAAAGATACAGCAGCAGCGCCAAAAAATACGCAAAACAGGCAGCAGCGCCACAAAACACCGCAAAAATGGCAGCAGCGCCACAAAACACCGCAAAAATGGCAGCAGCGCCAAAAAATACGCAAAACAGGCAGCAGCGCCACAAAACACCGCAAAACAGGCAGCAGCGCCAAAAACACCGCAAAACAGGCAGCAGCGCCAAAAAATGTGTTTATTTATATACGGGGATTTTCCACAGTTTTTCACCTGCTTGTGATGAGTTTAGCATTTTTAGAGCAGTTGGACCTGGAGGGACATTGAGAAGCAAATGAGACTGGTGACCTCATTTGACCCCAGAATGTTTCCCCACACCATCACCTCTCCACCACCGTGCTCTGCAGCTTTTATCAGGGGTTTGTGCTGATCTGCTGCATCAGCCCCCAAGATCTCTATGCTGGCTAAATATTTAGCTAGCAAGATTAATATTTAGCCTGCTAACTAAATATTTAGTCAGCAGACAAACTATTAAGCATCAATCTAAACATTCATTTAGTATTGTAAATCTCTAGTTTGCTGACCAAATACTTAGTTAGCAGGCTGATGTGCTAGCTAGCTAATTTAGCTCATCAGCTTGCTAGCTAAATATTTATCTTGCTAGCTAAATATTTAGATACAAACAAATTAGTTATGAGCTAAAAATTTGGTAAAATTCTAAATATTTAGCTTTGGCCAAATATTTAGTTATTAAATATTTATCTTATTTATCTTGCTAGCTAAATATTTTGCTAGTAAGCTAAATATTTACCTTCAAACTAAATATTTATCTCAACACTAAATAGTCTGAATCAAATTTTAAGCTCATTGCTGAATATTATGTTTGTAAAATAAATATTTAACTTGGAAGCTAAATGTTTAACTAAACGAGTTTCATACTCGCTACAAACTAAATAAATATTTGGATAGAAACTTAAACATGTAGCTTCAAGCAGAATATTCAGTTTGGTAAACTAAATACACAGTTTTCTAATTAAATATTTGGTGTTATGCAGGTTAATTGAACCAAGTTATTGCTGTTGTTTTTGCCATTACAGCTGAGTCGGGCGCTGACCGGTCAACCTGTGAATTTGATCACCTGGTGGATATTTTCCCATGATTCCCTGGGAAGTGAGAATCGTGTTGTTAAATTTTCACTCAGTTTTTCCTCTTCGTTTGATGAATAATAAAAGTTGAGAACAAACAGAGCAGACGCATCATTTCCCTTCACGCCGGCGCCTGGAGATGAAACTCAGGAAATAACTGTTGCCTTTGGCCTGGGAGCCAAACTGGGATAAAAAGAATAAATGAGACAGGCTGATGGAAAACACACACACACACACACACACACACACACACGGCTGTCTGCAGGTGAGTGATGTACGGCAGCGCTGCGTCCTCCATCACTACAGTGGACATAACAAAGCACCACATCCGGCCGTTTCCACTCAGCTCATCTCCAGCCTCAGTGATGAGGCGGCCATGATGAATCACGAGACGCGGACGCCGGATTCGTCAGCCTGACCTTGAACATTTGGCCGCAGCTTCGTTAAAACCAGATAATAAATACCTGCTGGACCCAGACTGAGTTATTTTTAGCAGCTTTCTGTCCGTCTGCAGCTTCAAAAGCTAAATTAAAACTAAAACTAACTGGTGGAGGAAATGTTTACATTCAGGTCATTTCTGTGAAGCCCAAACACATTTTCACTCAATTAAATTAAAATGTATCTGTCCGAACTGCAAAAACACAAAATGTCACAGAGTATTTTATAATGCAAATATCTTAGCACGCTTAAAATAAGACAAAATAACTTTCAACAAAATATAGGAGATTATTTCTAATCAATAATCACATTGATAAAAACACTGATTGTAAAAACTACTAGTTAAGTGACAATCTGCTATGTAACTAGTCCTTTTGAGTATTATCTCCACGGTAACTAAAGATTTAGTTAAATGTGAAATAGATAAATATTTATTAGGTCTCAGCTCAGATATAAATATTTACTTTGGAGATAAATACTTAGATACTGAGCTGGTAAATGTTTAGCCTGCTAACTACAAATTTAGTTTATAAATGAATATTTAGCTACTAAATGTTTAACTTGCTAATTAAATACTTAATTTGAAGCTGAATATGTTTTCTTATGGCAGCCTAAACCTAAATTATTACCTTTTGTCTCTAAAAGCAGCTCCTTCTGCAGATCCTCGCTTCATTTGATGTAATATTTACTTTTTGGAGTTTGATTGTTGGTTTATTATTTTGCTCACATCCTGCTTTTATCTGTCTGTTCTTCATTAACTCCAGGCTCAGGAATCAGAACCTGCTGCTGGTTTCACTCATGAGTCCGACTGTAAACAGCATCGATCGGTTCTGACACGAAGCGCCATCGATCGGATCCGTGACGACAGACTGAAGTGGGTCGAGCTCAGACCTCCTGCAGGATCTGATGCATTTCTGCACCAGGAAAGATGCTGAATGTTAATTATAAAATAAAAAGTAACCGACTTATTAATCATCTTCAGAGGAAATGATCTGTAACGTGACGATCGATCTCCATCGCTCACTGACTGGGCTGGTTGATCATTGACTCTGGTTTGAAGTGGATCCCAGTTTGGACTGGATCCACACTGACACTCCCAGTTTGGACTGGATCCACACTGACACTCCCAGTTTGGACTGGGTCTCTGATGGTTCATCCATTTAGCGCCACTGAATGATGAAACAGTAACAGCAGGAAACCTTCGGTTCAATGTTGGAACATTAACCATCAAACCTTCACGATGCTTGATGCAAAATTATATTTCTGGGAATTTAGTTTATGAATTTTGAGCTCTGCAGCTTTAATATGAAATGGGATTTATGTGTTTGACTTTAGTGAGACACAAAACGGGTGGAGTGAAAATAATGTTATTCTGATTCATGTTCATGGCCACAAACTGATCAACTTCAGGGTAAAAATGCAGATTTTCTGTTTATTTAAAGAAAAGCTAATTGCTGCTTGCTAACGTCAGCTAGCTAAACAGCTACAAGAGGCAAAGAAAATCTTCCTAAATATGGGGAAACAGTGAAGCATGACTTAGTGTGTAGAAAGACAATGCTAGCTGCTACATGCTAACGGATGGATGGATGGATGGATATGGATGGATGGATGGATGGATGAATGGATATGGATGGATGGATGGATGGATGGATGGATGGAATAACTTGTATATCAGACTAACCCTCTCCTCTTCCTTGCTGTGGTTTCTCACCCAGACTCTTCCTCCTCTTCCTCGCGGCCCCCTGCTGGTGGGCAGTAACATGTAGAGATGATGACCTATTGATTTCAGGGATGTTTGCCCAGCAGGCGGGGCAGAAACACAGGCAGGTTGTAACCTCACTTGTTCAGGAATTAGCAGAAATCAGACGCAGCAGACGGAGGGTTACTTCCTGCTCGCCGCCGTCCCGCTCCGGACTCCGGACCGACGTTCCAGTTTGGTCCTGTCTGCACCAGAAGGAGGAAAACTGCTGATTGATATCAATAACTGCTGATCAATATCAGTAACTGCTGATCAATATCAGTAACTGCTGATCAATATCAATAAAACGTTTGATTCATGTGGACAGGGACCAACTGTGTGTGAAAAATCCTCACTGATCTGCAGACGTAGGAATGTCCTGCTTCAGTTCAACTGTTTTATTAATCAGTGCTGAAAATGATCAGATCTGAAGGTTTGGACTTTGACTAGGCCAGGGGTGTCCAAAGTGGGTCCCTGAGGGCCGGCATCCTGCATGAATTAGTTCTCTTCTGGTTTAACACACCTGCATCAAATGATGGCTCATTAGAGACCTGCTGAGCAGGTTGTTAGANCAGACTGAAGTGGGTCGAGCTCAGACCTCCTGCAGGATCTGATGCATTTCTGCACCAGGAAAGATGCTGAATGTTAATTATAAAATAAAAAGTAAAAGTTTTATTTACCTTAAAGGTGCAGTTGGAAGCAGATTTTGTACGATTTAAAAAAAGACAAATATTGTCCAATACTGATATTGATACCGATGTATCGTGGATCGTTAGAAAATATTTCCAGATATTTTAGTCTGTTTTTTACTTGTCGTCTTAAAGTCGTTCTGAAGTTATTTGCCTTTTTTTCCTCCCTCATAGAGAAAAGACACTTTAAATATGTTAAACAGGATTTAGTGATTATTTTATTTAAAGTGATGAGAGGAATAAAAACTTTAAGAGATTGTGGTGGATGCTCCTACCGCCACATCGTGTCAGTGTTTATTTCTTTATTAGTATAGTTTATAGTTAGTTATTTCATTCAGACATATATTTTCTAATGGTGCACAGTCTAGTTAAAGTCTGTCTGAATGGTTCATTTATATTTGTGTTTTGTTTGAGGTTCTGCTGACAGGAACCGGATCAAACCAACTACTGAAAGACTGAAGGGGGAAACTTCAAGTTGATTTTTATTTAATTTTGTCACTTAAATATTCACTTATTGTTTGTGCTGAGTTAAAGTTAGTTTGCTTCATTTGTTTATAGGACGCTTTAGTTAATTTTGTATTTATTTGTCCTTTTGTTAGGTCAGGTCTCCCTCAGGTGGTAGATTTAGGAACTACACCCTGTTTTTGTGTTCAGTTATGTTTGTTCAGGTAGAGTTCAGGTGACCTCAGTTAATTTGGATCCAAATTTGTTATTTATCCTTTGATTTAAATCTTTATGCTTTGTTAATGATTTTATTTGAAGAATTAAATTGAAACCTTTTTCTGCTTTGAACATTTTTTGTCTTCATTTGAGTTTTGGAGAGAAACGAGGAAACGATTTCTGCAGGTTGTTCTCAACATTCGTCTCCCGATCAAAGCTTCATGTTTGGTCTCATCAACCAAATCCTCCTGGAAACCATCGGGTTAGAGTCCAGAACCTCCAGAACCTCCAGAACCTCCCAGAACCTCCCAGAACCTCCAGAACCTCCCAGAACCTCCAGAACATCTAAAACCTCCCAGAACCTCCAGAACCTCCAAAACCTCCCAGAACCTCCAAACCTCCCAGAACCTCCCAGAACCTCCAGAACCTCCAGAACCTCCCAGAACCTCCAGCTGGTCCGTCTGAAGCCTGCAGGTTTAATCCGAGGCCTTCGGACCGAACCAACCGACTTATTAATCATCTTCAGAGGAAATGATCTGTAACGTGACGATCGATCTCCATCGCTCACTGACTGGGCTGGTTGATCATTGACTCTGG
>NW_006800428.1:76013-77479 GCF_000485575.1 Poecilia formosa
AGGGACCCACTTTGGGCCTCAGGGACCCACTTTGGGCCTCAGGGACCCACTTTGGGCCCCCCTGGATTAGGCCATTACAACTCCATAAAGGATCAGTATTATGTAAAATTAAACGTTATTCCCCCATTACAAACATAAATGAGGTGCTGCCTTGATTTTTTTCATGCATGTTTGGAGAATCCTTTAATCTCCATGGCAACCATCCAGCTGTACAAAACGCCTGGGTGGACTTAGCCCCGCCTTCAGGGTGCAGCTCCTCCCCATTCAGCTCCGCCAGACTAGCCAGCAGCAATTAGCAAACACCCGAGCTCATCTCAGAGCAACGCTGGTAAAAACGTCGTTAAAGGGTTAATAGAGCAGCCATGTTGGACGACTTCCAGGAGGCGGAGCTTCAGAGAGAGCAGGAGCTTCTTAAAGAGACAGAGACCCAATTTCAAGGTGTCAAATCAGGTCATAATTGATACATGTAGCGTTTTTATAACAACTAAATGAACATAGTTATTTAATTGTGTTATAAAATATATAATACTGTCCCTTTAATTCTTCTTTTCAGTGAGTTTCCTAAAGCAAACTTCAGAAAAATCATTTAGATTTCAGTAAAACGTAAATATTTTCACTAAATATTCCAATAATAACATTGATTAGTATTATTCTTGAGCAGCAGGGGCCGTGGAAAATCAGCAGGGGGGCCGAATTGGCCCTCTGTCCACCTGTTGGGCCCCCTGTTCTAAACTTTTCAGGAGGTAAAAATCGTCTCATCAGCCATTTTAAAGGCGTCTTTAAGGCCTGAGTGCTTACGGCTGCATGTTTTCACCATGTCAGCCTGTAAATCAGCGCAGCGGGCCGGACATGTTGGGTCTGTGGACATGTGTCTGCGAACGCACCCTCTAACTAAATGGACGGGTCTAATCACCTCAGAGGGAAGAACCCGCCTCTTAACGGCCCCCAGCGCGCGCCGTTTCCTACTGAGAAATGAAATACACCACTAATGGTTTATCACAAACACGGCTAATGCTTTACGCAGACCTCTTACCATTAATAAATGATGACTTGTAAAAGGGGAAGGGGAGCTGTGAAAGTTGGCGGACCCTGAGAGGCTCCACGTTGGATCGGTGTCAGAAATTAAACAGAAACAGGAACTTTGGGTTTGTCTCATTTTGTAACAACCAGGCGGTTAAAAGCTGCTGCTTTTCCTCAGCGGTTGGTTAAAACGGCTAACAGAGGATTAACCAGAGAAACTGAACGATTAGCTTCTGATTTTATTTAACTAAACAAACTGAGTGGAAAAGATGCTGATGAGAAAAAATCCTGTTTTCTGTCATAACTGAGTGAAGTTTGGTTTGGATTCCAGCTGCAGGAAGAAACTGGAAAAATGTAAGTTTTCCACATTTTATCCAGCAAGAAAGTGGATTTAAAATGAAAACATTCATCCTGTCATTCATCCTGTCATTCATCCTGTCATTCAT
>NW_006800428.1:78203-105449 GCF_000485575.1 Poecilia formosa
TCCTCCTTTTCTTTCTTCTGTCTCTTTCACCAGTTTCCATCCTCCTTTTCTTTCTTCTCTCTTTCCCCAGTTTTCATCCTCCTTTTCTTTCTTCTCTCTTTTCCCAGTTTTCATCCTCCTTTTCTTTCTTCTGTCTCTTTCACCAGTTTCCATCCTCCTTTTCTTTCTTCTCTCTTTTCCCAGTTTTCATCCTCCTTTTCTTTCTTCTCTCTTTTCCCAGTTTTCATCCTCCTTTTTTCCTTCTTTCCACTGATTCTTTTATTTTTGCCTCATTTTTCTCCTCTGCTGTTTGTTCAGTAAAATCTTCTGGTTTTCCTCTGACCAGGAACCTGGTTGAGCTCCGACCATCGACCTGATCCGGCCGTAAACCTAAAACTGAGCCGTGTATTTTTGGTTCTGTCCCGGCGGCCGGTACCAGCCGTGTCCTCATTAACCCGACCTCGCAGGCCGCCGTTCATCTCTCCTCTCCTGTAATAACATCCTCGCCCCGTCGCATCGTTTAACTTTTCCAATTAAAAGACGACGGCCGCTCTATTAACCCGAGTCGCCCTGGTGTCATTTTTCCCGCTCTGCGGCGGGCCTCGGGGACCGGACCCGCGCCGAGGCCCCGTTGCCGCGGCAGCAGGCGTGAGGCGTCGGGGTGAGTTATGGCGCCGGTGTGGAGAGGGCAAATCATAAGTTTCTGCCTCGTCTGCCGCTGATCTGTGAGCTGAGAGATAAAGGGAGACAGCTGCATGAGGAAAGGCTGCAGGGGTCGCGACCTCTACCTGCCCAGCCTCTCCTTGTCTCTGTGCAGCTCCAACTCCGAGTCTGCTCCGCGTTTATCCTTATTTACAAACTATTCTGAGGGAATTTATTAGAAATTACACTGTAAAAATGTTAAAAATTGGTGAAATTCCTCATTTTAAAACGTCAGCGTGCTAATATTGGTTTGTCAGTTTCATTTCTGGCATCATTGAAGCTGCTTTGGGATCCGTTTAGATTTAAACTGGCACAGAACCGAGCCTTAGTTTTAATCCATAATCGGATTAATTGATTCATTAGTAATCGATTAATCACTAACTGACCTGTACAGACCATTTACTGAGTGAACAACACAATCAGAGCAGAAATTAAGCAAAAATTGTAAAAAGTTAAATAAATTAAGCATTTAAGATAAAAACAACTTTAGTTTGTAAATATTTCCTTGGATTGTCGGTTGTTTTCCCTCCTTCAGCTGGTCGACCCGGTTCTACTGGAACCAGAACATCTGCTCCACCTCCAGCTGCTCTGAGCCAAACCAACCTGTTCCCCTCCTGGCCTGTGGGGGCGCTGCACCAAGATTCACTGAAGGAAACGACACAAAAACCTCTGAAGACACTGAGAGCCACTTCCTGCTTCACCAGATGGAAACAAGATGGAGGCGTCAGATTTTAGCGGTTGGAGGATTTCTCTTTAGGCCAAGAGCCATTTCTGCTGCTAGTGCTAGGCTAACGCGTTAGCTTTGGTTGTATTTACCCAGAATGCCCTGCACTGTAGTCCGCTTCCTGCTTTTGGAGTGGTCTCTGGTCCACTTGATGTTCACATACACATTCAAACAGAACCAGAGTTCACTTCAACCGAACAGAAACTTGTTTGTAGACGGAGTTTGATTTTTCGTTCGATTAGCTTTCAGACGAACCAAACTTTCTGAACCGATAGACTTATTTTCTTATTCAGGAAAATGTCCCAGCTGTTTTATTCTCCAGACATTCAGCTGTTCATCCTGTGAATTATTTCTATTTTTCCTGCTAGTCCCCCAGATAACAAGCAGGAAGCAGCTGTCATCATTTTAACGACCTTTAAATAAATCCATGTCTCCTTTGCATTTATTATAAATGTTCTTCCTGTCAGATTGGGATGAGTTGGATGAATCCTGGATGATCTGCAGGTTTTAAACACGTCACCTCTCTGCTCCCTGCAGACGTGATGCATCGCCATGACTTCACCATCCTGTGCTTTAATGAAGGTCACCTTGCTTTGGACAAACCACCTTTCCTGCAGACAAGCAGCTCATTCCTGATGATTACCCAGTAGATCCATCTCTAAAGCTTTAAGGGTCAAACTGGGAACAAAGTCCAGTCCAGGACAAAAAATTAAACAAAACACGCACAGAAAACCAGCTGGAGGTCAGAACGACTGAAGATAAGAAAGAGACTGGAGAGCATCGGGAAACATGACCAGAGCTAAACTGTTAATGGTCAAAATGAACACAAACAGGGAGATTAATATAGTTCCCAGAAAATAACATACGACTAAATTAGACCTGAGGAAATGAATCCAACTGCATCATCCTCTATCTATCTATCTATCTATCTATCTATCTATCTATCTATCTATCTATCTATCTATCTATCTATCTATCTATCAGTAGCAGCTCTTCCATCCCAACCAGCCGAATTGAAGGTTTTGTTGTGTGGCCTCCAGGCCAGCAGGGGGCCCTGAAGATTCTACAAAATCTGCTAAACAGACAGATGACATTTTGCTTTTTAAATCCAGTTGGAATCAAAGTAAAATGTGAAGAAATTTTGGACATTTTACTGCGATGTTTTCCTTTCCCACAGTGAGAAGAAGCCGTCCATTAGGTTTGCACGGGGTTGCGTGTGTGTGTGTGTGTGTGTGTGTGTGTGTGTGTGTGTGTGTGTGTGTGTGCGTGTGTGTGTGATCCCATCGACGTGCTGAAATCATCGATCAGTAGGTTTGCTGTGGCCTCTCGCCAGCGGCTCCAACACTCTGCTCTGTTCTCATCAATACTTCCATCCAGCGGCCTCGGGGCCCCGGGCCCCACCGGCCCCCCACCGTTAACACGTTTATTTTTAGAGCGCCAAGCCGCCTCTCCGCCCCGATTGGACAGCTCAGAGAGCAGCTCAGGGGTCTGTGCTTTGTTTATACACGACAGGAAGTCCAGGAAGGAGATCCACTAACTGCATTAGGGCCACCAAAAAATAATGAATGAATTCTAAATTTGATCTCAGAATTTGGATTTTTGGTCAAAATCCGAATATATATCCAAACATTCTTAGGTCAATGTCAATTACGACAGCAAATTAAGACAATTGTAGACAGAAAAAAAGGAGTTATTTCCATAAAAAAACAGAAATGTTTAGATTAATTTCAAAGATATTCTAGAAAAATAAGAAAATTGTCGCACCTCAAAATATTGTAAATTTGTGAAGGAAAAAATACTGAAATTTTGAGATTAATCTCAGAAATTTTCAAGAAAAAATAAGAGGATTTCTGAGCTCCAAGTGTTGAAAATTTGAGAGGAAAAAAACTCCAACATTTTTAATCACAGAAATTATTTTGAAAAACAACAAAATTAAGCTCAAAAAGTTTTACATTCATGAGGGAAAAAATCTGAAATTTAGTACAAAAAACATGAATATTTCTGAGCTGCATAAATAAAAATAACAGCTAAAAAATTTTGAGATTAATCTCAGAAATTCTGTAGAATTTTGTAGAAAGAAAACTTGGGAATTTCTGAGCTTGAAAAGTAGAACAGGTTTGACTTGAAACGTTTCTTTTATAGGAAATATGTCAAATTTCTGAAATTTACTTTTAAAATGTATTTTTTAATCTGCAGTGGCCCTAAATCTCTGTCAGAGTCAGTGAAATTGTTAGTTTATGAAAACAATCATAACTATTTAGTTTTTGCTGTAGGATTTGTAAATCTGCACTTTTCCACACTGAAAGTCTGTCAGAAATTTATTCGGTAGATTTGAGTCTTTAGACTAGGAGAAGTTTGAGGTGTTGCCTTTAACATTTAACTCCTGCATCTTTCAGAGACTCAGCATTTCTGTCAGTTTTCTTATATAACCGACTGATTTACACGTCAGTCGGTTCTGCTCGTCTTTTTCTGCTCCTAAACTTTCCAGCTCCTAATTCCTGTCACACACGGCTGGTTCAGGACATTAGCCGTCAACTGGAGCTTGATTAATTAGTGCTTAATTGGTTGTCATGTCACCGACCAATGGCGCGACGGCACCCTGGGGGCCGGTGAGACAGGGGTCAGCAGGAGGAGAAAAGACAGAGAGGAAATATGTCCTGCTGTCCAAGCAGGCAGGTTTCAGCTTTAATGTTAACATTTTCACTCATTTAGCCAAAACTACAGAATGTCCTCATTGATTTATGTTCCTGGATTGGACGACACGTCTCTGTCTGGAAAACGTTTGCTTCAAATATCTCAGAAATGTTTCTTTAAAAAAAGGAATTTTATGAGTTTGAAAAGTAGAGATTTTGTGAGAAAAAACTCCGAAATTTGGAGATTGATCTCAGAAAATTTCTAGAACAAGGAAATTTCTGAATTTGAAAAGACTCAGAAATTTTGAGATTCAACTCAAAAAATTTCCAGAAAAAGAAAGAAACTTTCTGACTTTCAAAGTAAAAAATGTTCCATGTTTTGAAAGTGACTCCATCAGGTAAAGATGTGACTCAATGGCGTCTGCAGGAGCGCTATGCTAGCTTTAGCGGCTAATTGCTGCGAGTTAGTTAACCGGCTTGGGTTAAGTTCAGTCTAAACTCAGATGGAGACGTTCAGGACTGTAAAATCAGACATCAGGTGTTTCCAGTGTTTCTGACTAATCACCATAAACTCCATGAAGCCGATTAAACAAAGTTAAGCAGCACAAAGAGCTTCAGCACACGGTTTGGGTTCAGTTTCTAAAGTCGTGTCAATGTTTCGGTCTGTAATCAGGGTTTTTATGCCCCTAATGAAAGCTCCCCTGCAGGAGGCATAAAGTCTGTTGGACTGAATTGAATTGTTCTTCTCTCAGATCTCTGGCTACCAGGCACAGACAGGCCCTTAATAAAAAGGCTATTTGTCAGTCTGTCAGCGCTCAATCCTGCAATCAATGAGGGCCGAGAGCGGAGCAGAGAGCAGACAGGAGAAACGGTCCAAGACGGGAATCTGAGGCATCCGCCTGGTCCAGTTCATGTAAGTTCAGACCTTAAAGGATCCATGACTAGTTCAACATGTTGCCTTAAGTTATTTTCTGATTAGCCTAAAATGTGTTGTTGGTGTTTTGATTGAGAAAAACTGCCTCAAAGCTTTAATGCTCTGTGAAACACGAGAGATCTGCTAAAATAAGCAAACAAGATCAGCTTGTGAGCGACTGTTTACTATATTAGCTAGAGCTAACGCCATCAGCAAGCGCTAACACAGTTAGTAGAAGCTAACTCCACTAGCTAGACCAAGCTCCATTATCTAAAGCTAACACCATTAGCAAGAGCTAACACAGTTAGTAGGAGCTAACACCATTAACTAGAGCTAATGCTATTAGCTTGTGTTAACACCATCAGCTAGAGCTAAAAGAAAATCAAAACAAATGGGAAGATAATTGATGTATGTTTAAAGTGACATTGTTTATCTTCAATGTTTGCTGCACAGAGCTAGCCATGTAGCATCTAGCATGCATCATCTACCCATAATGCAGTGCAGTGTAATTATTTTTTAATATTTATAAAAACTTAACCTGGAGTACTTAACCTGTCTTCTATTACATCTAAAAAAAATAACTATTTCTCAAATAAAGTCTGTTGTTCTAAACACTCGTGGCTCCGTGAGGGAAACCCAGACATGCAGATCTGTTCTGACTTCCTCTGATGCTCTTTCTATCTTTCTATCTGTCAGAAAACAGATTTAATCTCCAACTCAGTGCATTTTGCAGAACCTGTAGTTCTGCAACATGTATGTTATAAATACCCATAAAACTCCATAACACTCTTTTGCAAAAAATAAAAATAAAACCCTGCAAGAAATTCCAGACGTCTGCCAGCAGCAACTGGTCAGAGGAGAAGCAGGATTTCCAGAAAACACAAAAACACCTCGGGGTAAAAATCCTGCCTGCTTGACGCAACAATGTTTTCTATTGCTTCATTCAACAGGAGATTAAGACGTGTATTTCTGTAAACTTCTATCTGATTGGTCAATGCGGTGAAGTTACATCACTGACCTCTGAGGAAGCAATGAATTCATTTATGTGAGTCTGACAGAAAGATTACTAAACCAACCCGATGTTACAGCGAAACATTTTCAAAATTAATCCACCGGCTCATAATTAAAATAATTTCTCAGCCTCTGTTGTTAACAGATATGAGAAACAGCAACAAAGGAAAGAAAAGTGAGAACAAGCAGAAAAGTAAAGATCTTCTATCGTCTTTCAGGCGATAGAAGACTGACTTTGTAACTGTCTTTATGTGTTTCTGAAAGTTCAGGTCAGAGTTCATCACTACAGGATTTCTGACTCTTGATTTTCCTCTTCAGGTCCAAAGATAATAAATTTAGTTCAGCTCAAAGACAAAAGAAGAATTTAAAGATTTTTTCAAAACTTTTTTTGTTAACACATGAAAAATAACAACAAAATAACAGAAAAACCAGAGAAAAGTAAAGATTTTGTTGTGTATTCCAACACTTTTCCTATCGATTGAGCAGCGCTGTGGGTATTTGGAGTGAAACTGGGAGAACTGGGCGGTTTAAGATGAGATGTGGGATCAGGAACATTAGGGGAGGGGGCCTGGAAGCCAAATCCCTGGAAGACTTTCTCTCATAATTAATAAATGAAAGATGTTGTTAGTGCATCTGATCAATAGAGTTGTTAGGCAGAGGGAGCGATTGATTGGGATGAAGGATGGAGGGAATCTGCTGTTCGCTCTGTGGCTCTTTCAGATTTTCACCCTCAGTGAGGACAAAGGAGCCTCCTGAGCCTCATCACCGCTGATAGACACTTAGCACCATCCTGACCTTAATAGGAGGGAGGAGGAGGGAAGGAAAGGAGGGAAGGAAGGAAAGGAGAAAGTTTTCATTAAAGTCATCTAAATGAGAACTTTAGCATTTTAGTTCAGGGTGAAATAATATTGAACTGCAGCTGCAGAGTTGAAACTTTTATGTAAAAACAGATATTTTAGCTTTATAAGATAAAAATATAATAAACATTAAATTTTATCAAATATCATCAAAAATAATGATAGGATATTGGAATGAAGACTGGAATTAATCAAAGCTCCAGTTATTATTAATCAGCTTCGATCAGGTGGATTTTAAGGGAAACGTTTCAGCTGTTAGTGTGTTTCAGGTAGAAACACTAAGTATGTTTCTACCTGAAACACACTTAGTGTTTAAGGATTTATTAAGAATATAACTGTGGTACAGAAACACTAAAATGCTAAAGGAAAAACGTATATCTGGGATCAGTGAGACCGCCGCTAGCATCATGTTAGCAACGAGAAATAAAACTTCACTGTTTTTGGTAGCTGCTTCTAACTTTGGTCAGTTTTCCATACATAACAGTTTGTCAAACAGCTCAGTGATTTTTAATGTTGCTAGCAGGACCGTCTGACAGAAAAGGCTCCTGGACGTTTATCTGGTTTCCAGCGCCGGTCCGGCCCGCCGTCCTCGGGCCTGATGGCTCTGTGGGACGACTGGGTCAAAGAGAGAAAGGACTCAGCAGTGTGGTTGTGTGTTTGTCCATTAACAGCTAATAGCAGCTCTGTTTCCCCATTATCACTAATGGATACAACTCTCTGGACTCACACACACACACACACACACACACACACACACACACCGTCTGCTGGGACCATTACTTACTCTCTCATTCCCATGCTGTCAAAATTAGACATGCAACATGACATCCACACACATGAACACTCACAGTCTCTCTAAATGTCTCAGCGGACAGGAAGTGAGGCGTTAGGCCAAACAAGGAAGTGTTTCCTGTGGTAACCGGGGATCGGGCCGTGAGTCTGATGTAATGAGGAGATGCAGTCGAGGGAATCAGTCCAAAGTGCCTGTTGACTGTTTTAATTGTTTTCTCACCTCCCTTCCTTTTGTTCTCCCTCCATCCAGATGATTCCTTTATCTTTACCGTTTTTGTTGCAACTTATTTATTTCTTCTTTCTCATCCCGTGTTCTTCCATGTTTCTCCATTTATGACGTTCAGCTTGTTTTCTTTGTAAAGTCCATCTGAGCCTGATATCTGACGGCTGTTCCTGTCAAAACTGCCTTTTTTCCTGAGAACTGACTGGTTTCCAGCAGGACCAGTGAAAGTCGTTCCGCCGCTGTCCTGTGGGAAATGAACAATAATTCAGCGTTTCTCTTTATTTGGTGGTGAGAAAATACTGCAGATTAACCTGGGATTAAAGAATAATGAGTGAAGCCACAAAGTGCTACTAGCTTATATGTGGAGCCATTTATAAAGGAAACAGTCCAAAAATACCAGCAGCCTGACAGAAGGGACAATATTTAACTTAATATTTACAAACTAAATATTTAATTTAAATATTTGGTTAGTGAGCTAAATGTTTACCTTGCTAACTGTATATTTAGTTTGAGCTGAATATTTAGTTTTTAGGCTTTAAACTAAGTATTAATCTATTTAGCTTCAAACTGAATGCTAAGTAAATATTTATCTCTGATCTAAATATTTAGTTTGCAAAACAAAACTAAATATATTTAGCTTACCAACAAAATATTGAGTGCCATATTAAATATTTTTTTTAGCAGGTTACATTTTTAGCATGCTAACTAAACATGCTTACACTAAATATTTAGGGTAAACTTATTACTTAATGAGCGTTTAAGCTAAGTATTTATATTTGTAGGCTAAATATCTTCAAACTAAATATCTAGCAACCTAAATATTTAGCTCTGATCATAATATTTAATTAGCTACATGAAACTAAATACATTTATATTACCTACTAAATATTTAGCTCCTGGTAAAATTGCCTTTCTTCTCATTAATATTTATCTCCAAACTAAATATTTGGTTAGCAAACTAAATATTTGTCTTGCAAACTATATTTTTAGTTTGAGGCTGTATATTTAAGTCTGAGATAAATATTTAGTTAAAACCTGGACACTAAATATTTAGCTCCAAGCTAAATATTTTTCTTAACTAAATTTCTAGATTAAGCTAAATAGTCATCTTATTAACTAAATATTTAGTTTGAAACTTTGACATTTATAAATTAATGAATAAAATGGTGAAAATATGACTGAAGATTTAATCCTTATTATTTTTTCTCATATTAGAGGCTAAATAACCCAAATTATTGCTGTTAGTTTTTGACTGCGTAACTTTACAGACATAAGATTAAAACTCAAGATGATTTTTACTTTTTTTTCTTTTGGATGTAATCTGAAAGAAATCAAATATTCTGTTTAAACTGGAAAATGGCCTAGTCAAAACCTGGATCTGCCCCTGCTGTCTCTCTTTCTCTCTTCCAGTCCACTGCTTCTTTCTCTCCAATCAATGCAATATTAATGAGCCGCAGCCCAGCAGCATCTGATCAGGCCTTTCTCTGTGTGTGTTTTGGTTGCATCACTCTGCACCACACACACACACACACACACACACACACACACACACACACACACACACACACACACACACCCAGTCCTGTGTATTTCCATGAGGTTAATGTGGGTCCATGTGTGAGCGCCCCCCCTGGGCTGAAGGACAGCCCTCAGGCCAGAGCTCTGCTGCCGTCAAGGTCACAACAAACTCACACAAAAACGTTTTCATCCAGCAGAGAGGCGAATTATTCACCGACAGGATGGAACGGAAACAAACCAGACCACCGTTTCTCTGCTTTCCATTCTAACTGTGAAACGTCTGCAGACAAACAGGCTGAGCTAACAGCTAGGCTAACAGCTAGGCTAACAGCTAGGCTAACAGGTGCAAACACATGAATGATGAAAACTACAAAACAAACAGGAAAAAAACAGATGCAGCAAAAATCAGTACTAACAAAAAGCCTGTTTCTACAACCCAGACCACTAGGGGGAGTCTGGAGCAGGTAATGAGTAAATATACGCTGCAAACAAAAACAAGCAATAATCAAAGAAAAGAGAAGCAAAAACCTGACATAGAAGCAACAAACAGCAAGAAAGAAGAAAAGAAAGAATCATAAAACGGAGCAAACTCGGGCCACAGAACAGAATTCCTCCACACCACTAGGGGGAGTTTGACACCAGGTGACATTAGCCAACATGCTGCTGCTCTGCACTGCAGAAGAGTGACGGCAGCTGTAGGTAGGGAGAAAAAGGAGAATTTACACCAAAACGTTTCTACGCACTCAGAAATGTTGAGAATAATCTAAGAAACGTTCAATAAAAACATGGAAGATTCAGAGTTAGAAAAGTTGAACATTTGCTACAAATTGTTAGGAAAATTTTCAAAATTTTGAGATACTTTTTAGCTCCTGAATGAGTCCTGATGAATTATTAGGAACGTTTGGAGAGAATCTGCGTCATTATTGGAGTAAATGTGCTGGAATTTCACCCAGCGAGCATTTCAAGATCTGGATTTGACTGGACCATCAAACCTTCGCCACAGATAGAATATTAGAATCTCCTCTCCTCCACCCTTTGTTCCTCCGTCCTCCTCCTCAGTAATTAAGCGTCCTGCTCTCCTCCGCTCCGTGTCCGGGCTCCGGGCTCTTGGTTCCGGGCTCCAGGCTCTCTGGGTTCCAGGTTCCGGGCTCTTGGTTCCGGGCTCCAGGCTCTCTGGGTTCCAGGTTCCGGGCTCTTGGTTCCGGGCTCCAGGCTCTCTGGGTTCCAGGTTCCGGGCTCTTGGTTCCGGGTTCCGGGCTCTTGGTTCCGGGTTCTTGGGGCATCGATCCGCTCTCTCCCACCAATCAGCTGCCTTAACCAGCCGCTGCCGCCTTCCTGCGCGGCGCCGGCCTTTAATAGACCTGAGGAATCCGCGGTGGAGGTGATTTAGTGTCATCATGTGACAGGCGGCCGCGCTTCGCTCTTTGTTTGTTTGTTTGTCCTGAGGCGCTTTCAGACGTGGAGGAATCAGAGAATCAGAGAATCACATTTGGCTTTTAGTTGAGGGGAAGGTAAATATCTGCTGCGCTTCTTTTGGAGGTTTTGGAGGAATGAACAGAATAAAGGTGACTATCGGGGCGCCGCGCTGGAGGGGCGCCAGAATAATGGTGTGCAAATTATTGCGTTTCTGTGTTTAACAGCTGTTTGGTTGTAAATATGTAAATGATGTGATTTATAACAGAATTATGCTTAAAATGTGAAATTTGGGTTCTTTAGTCAATCATAAAAGAAAAAAATGTGTTTTCATTTTGTAGTCATGTTTTCATCATTTCATTCATTGGTTTATAAATGAATACTAAACTAAACCCAGCTTTGGTTTTTCTGGATAACAAGTGAATTTGAATATTAGCAAAATGTCTGGGCTAAATATTTAGCTAACTGACTAAATGTCACTTAGGCTAAACTAAATAGCTTAAATTCACATATGTAGCTTGTAGCCAGGAGCTAAATGTCATTTTTTTCAGTGTGCTCCTGGCAGCTGTCAGTCATCTGACATGTGATTATGATCTGCAGCTCCGACACGCTGAGCAGATGCTGCGCCGCAAAACCAATTCATGTCTCATCAGCAGCTCATAAACAGTCCATCGATATCCGGGCCGCTCGCAACAAGCCGGCGCTGTTAGGGAGGCAGGTATCAAATATTTATTATCAAGGAGCTCTTAGTTTGGAAACATGATCAATCGGTAAACCTCTGGTGGACAAATCAGGCCGTTAAGAGCAGAATCAGAGGCTGCGAGCCATCAAACACGAGAAGGCATCGATCTCATTTTACAAACAGAGAAGAAGGAGGAGGAGGAGGAGGAAGAGAAGGAAGAAGAGGAGGAGGAGGAAGAGGAGGAAGAGGAGGAGGAGGAGGAAGAGGAGGAAGAAGAGGAGGAGGAAGAGGAGCAAGAAGAGGAGAAGGAGGAGGAGGAGGAGGAGAGACTTCACCTCCAAACCGACAGAAGGAAGAAAAAAACTGAAACTACAAGAGATAGAAAACAGATGGATGGATGTTTGGATACCTGAACGGTTGGTTGGTTGGTTGGACGGTCGGTTGGATGTTTTAATCAGTTAATAAATAACTTCATAGCTGCAGTTCCCCTGCTGGCCTGCGGTGTCGCTGTTTCCCTTCATTCTGGTTTCTGCTCTTTTCTTTCTCTCCTCATTAATTTCCTCTTAAACTTTAACTCGCTGTGATCTGAGCAGATAAATCTTCTGTTCTTTAATCTCCTCTTCACTCTTTGTGCTTTGTTTATGTTTCCTTCGATTCTTTCTGAGGATTAAGGAGAAACGTTGGAGGCTCTGATGCCGACAGGCCGAGAAACACCAGAAGAAGAGAAACAACTTTAAACCGTCAGCGGGAATAAAGATCTCAGCCAGAAGGAAGGAAAACACATATGTAAAACACTATTTAGCTGGTTTTAAAGGGTTTTATTTACAGTGCAGACGGTAATCCTAGGAGCCATTTTGAATTCAGTTATATTTTATTTCTGTTTTTAGATTTTAAAATAAACTGAAATGAAAAGAAAAAAATGTGCATAATTTCCAACTTAATAAAAAGAAAATTGGATTTCAGTAAAACATCCGAGCTGTCGTAGCTTCAGCTCCTAAACAAAAAGAAAACCTGAGACGTGCAGAAACTGCTGGTTCCTTTAAATCAGGACTGAAAACATAAAGGTCAAAGTTCAGCCAGAATGTTGAGAATTATGTCTCAGTTTTTACATTTTAAATGTGCAGCTTAATGTTGCTTCACACATAAACCTGCTTTTCCTATTAAGGTGAAATAATTTAATATTTCCTCCTGTAAAAAGTGATTTTATTGTTAAACTTTAAGGTTTTTTCTGCTCCTCTGAGTTTGACTAAACTTTCATGTTTTTAAGCATTTTAATGTTTCAGATTTAAACTGAGCGTTTCCCACTGGGCTCCTTCATCCCTGCAGTTTAGAGAAGTTCATTCCTTCATCTCTTCCTGGAGCGTCTGGACTCCAGAATATAAAAACTGATTTCTCCTTTAATGAATCATGTTTAGTTGATCAAACCTGTAATATTTTGGTGGATGAGGAGATAAAATCCGTCCTTCCTGGCGGCAGAGTGAGCAGCTGCTCCACTTCCCAGTGTTTCTGGGAATAATTCCTTCCTGTTTTTGTTCGATGCAGCAAAGCCTTCGCATCAACTGATGAAAGGAATTAAGGGAAGCAGATGAGAAGAAACGGCTCTAAATTTGCTGCATAAGTAATTTTTGATCAATATGTAATGGTAGAAAGTTTGCTCTTTGAGGCTCTGATCCGATTCGTCTGAACGCTGCAAAAAGTGACGCGCAGAGCAGATTTAATTATCTGGTTTAAAGTCAAATTATTTGGGTTTATATGGAGAGAAATCAGAGAAGCTGCAGTTTGTAGACATTTATCCTTCACAGCATCACATACATGACCATCTTAGCTAGCAGCTACATTAGCTAAGCTAATCTTGCTAGCTCAGCAGTGAATATCTCTGATATTTGTCTTTCACTGAGGTGGGTAGAGAACTCAAAACCTGTAGCTGAGTAACAGTTATGTGTTTATAAAGTTTAGGACAGAGGTGACAGCTAGCTCTAAGCTTGTGGCTCGTTTTTTGTTGTCATAGCAACTCCATAGCAACTGCCTACCAAGATGGCTTCTCAGTTACAAAGTCCCCTTAAGATGAGAACGATGTATTGCCAAAACAAACCCAGCTGGAAATACAAAAACTTTTAACTTTTCTTCTTTAACTCTTCATCTTTGACTTTTGCCTGGATGAACCGTAAAACTCGGCCGGGTAACTTCTTAAAGTGTGTTCGTTTCTCTCAGCTCCATCCGAACACATGATCCCAGAAATCCCAGAAATCCCGGCGTCTTAGCCGCCGTTAGTCGTCCTGATCCCGCTCTAAGCTGCAGCGGGTTGATAATTGAACAGTAAAGCAGGAGCGTTTACGTTCTGACAGCGCTGTGGTTTTAAAGTCGGGGGTCGGGGCCCCGGCGCGGCACGGCCCCGCTGAATCAAAGCCCATCTGGGGATTTCGGCCCGGTTTTAATTCCCACCTGAGGGACTGACGGCTTCTGACACCATGTCGATATTTTCTCTCTCCAGCTGCGCTGAATCACAGCCGCGCTGCTCTTAACTACCCCTCCAACTCTTCACCCTCCTCTTCCTCGCCAACTTTAAAAACAAACTCCAGCTTGTCGGCACTAAGCTCACACGTTGTCCCGGTTTTGATCTCCATTCGCTCTGTGCTTAACATCGACTTTCCTTCTTATTTTAGTTTAAATGCTGAAGCCGGAGGACTTTGTCCCGTCTTCAATAAGCGCCGCGCTTTCCCAGGATTAAAGGAAACTTAGAGGAACTTAGCAGGTCGGAGGCTTTGATGCAGAAAGCTGCTGCTGCTGGAGTCCAGACGCTCCGGGAAGAGATGAAGGAATGAACTTCTCTAAACTGCAGGGATGAAGGAGGCCAGTGGGAAACGCTCAGTTTAAATCTGAAACATTAAAATGCTTAAAAACATGAAAGTTTAACATCTCAGGTTTCTGTTTCTACCTTCAGGGCCTTTTAATCCAGCTGGACATAAAAATGTTTGTGTGCTTTTACTACACCGCTTAGCTAGCTAGATAGTTAGCTTTTTTCCTAAATTACCAGTTTTAAATTAAATTCCAAATGATCAGATTTTCAACATTATAAATCCTTAATGAATGCATGGCAGCTAGCAAGCTAAATGGCTTTTTGCCAAACGAGCTAGATTGATGAACTAGCTATTTAATTAGCTAAACACACTTAAATATGATAAATTTGCCATTAATGGAGTCTAGTTAGCATGCTAACTTTATGGCTTAGCAGTCTAGGTCAGGGGTGGGCAGTCCTGGTCCTGGAGGTCCGAGTCCTGCAGCTCTGAATGTCTCCCTGGTCCAACACACCTGGATCCAACAGCTGAATCTCCTCCTCAGTGCAGTCAGGTTCTACTAACAACCTCATTATTTGACTCAACTGTGTTGAAGATGAGACGCATCTAAAAGTTGCAGACCGGCCCACCAGGCCTGGAGCTGCCCACCCCTGGTCTAGGTGGTTATCAAGCTAAATTAACTTTTTGGCAAACTAGCTAACTAGTTAATTTGCTGAGCTGGCTATTTATCTAGCTACATATATTTCACCATGATAAATTCGCTATTATTGGAAATTAGTTATCATGCTAAATTTATAGAGCTCAGCAATCTGGCTAGGTAGAAAGCTAAATTAACTTTCTGGCAGACTGACTAACTAGCTAGATTGCTGAGCTAACTATTTAGCTGGCTAAGTAAGTTACACCATGACAAATTCAAAATTACCGGAGTCTAGTTAGCATGCTACATTTACCGCTGAGTAGTAAAGCCACCAAACTAAATAGCTTTAGCAAACTGGCTACCTAGCTAGATTCCTGAACTTGTTATTTAGCTAGCTAAACATATTGAGATGTAGGGAGCTAACTAATGTCAGCCCTCAGGTGAAATTCAACAGAAAGGTTTAAACATCTGAACAGGCGATCCTAAATCAATGTCAGAGTAAAAACAGAAAACATGTACAGTACAGAGCCATTAAATAAAAACTTTAAAGCTGCTGTAGCTGAACTGGGTCGTGTCAATCAGAATGTGACTAAACGTTTGCAGTTTTTCTCACATCCAGCTGTGAGATCGTATTGATCTGAAACAACGGCGGCTCTTTGGTTAATCTGTTTGTATCTGAGAGGGAAAAGCAACTTTTTGGGAACATCAATAATGGAGAAATACAGAAAACAGCAGAAATAAACAAGTCAAACCACCTGAAACCAGAAGAAACGAGACGCTGAAGCAGGAAGTTTGAGATTTTATGAAACATTATAGTTGAATACAAAGTGGTGAGAAAGTATTTACACCCTCAGATCCCTTAATAATCATCCCTCCTTCATAATGCAGAATGATGAACTTAAGCTGTATTTTTTCCCCTCAGACCAATCAGAAGACCCCACTAATTGCTTTGACCTTTGACCTCCTGCTTCGTTTATCTCACCTTCTCTGTATTCAGTCTTTCATTTCTCGGTTTTCCTGCAGGATCTCCTCCGTCTGCCTCTAATCAGTTTCCAGTCTCGACCCCATCAGGTTATCGATCGTATTGATCAGCTGCAGCTTCACATTTTTCTCATCATTTCTTGTCTGTCGGTTTTGAAACAACCTGTGGACGTTTGAAGAGTTTGATCGCTGAGACGTTTCCAGCAGTTTGTTCTCGTTTCAGGGGGGATGAATGATACGGTTGTTTCATGACAAAAACCCAAAACTTCAACCGAGAAACTAAACTTAGACGAAACAAGAAGCTGCTAAATGAACAAAACCTAGCAGAAAATGTCATATTTTTAGACAAAGATAAATTCAAAAATACTTGAAATTTTGATTTAGAAAATACTTTTTTGTATTTGCAGCTCCCAGCAAAGAAAAGTAGCTACTGGTTGTCAAAAAGTGATGAAAACCTCCAAAAACAAACAAATTAAATCATTTTAAAGCTTCTTAACGTATCAAATTGAATAGAGAAATGTCCAACTGGGGATTAAACTTTATATCAGTTTGATGTCCGGGATTCACCTTTAATGATGCTGAAAACCAGACAAACTTCTTAAAATAAAAGATTAATGAAAAGACCAAAGGTTGAGTTTCCTCATTAAAATAATCTGAATTATTCCTGAGCTGATCGGATCAATTCTCCTGATCTGTCCAGGATTTAGATGGAGAAATGTCAATAAAGTGTCGGGTATGTGAGTAAATGAACCGTTAGTCAGGAATTCTGTTTTAACTTTAATATAGAATATTAAAGCTGGAAAAATCTAAACTACCTGAAATATGTTTCTTTTTATCTATAACAAGCAAAAGAAAATCTGTGAATATAAACTGAAATTACTCCATCTATCCATAGATTTCTCTTTATTTTAGCTTTTTTCCTGTTCATGCTGTCATTTGCTTTGATTTAAACCCATCCCCCTCCTCACCTGTTGGTGTTTATTTTGGCTTGTCTCAAATATCTAAATCTGTAGAATCCAACATGGCCGCCTGGCACATAAAGCCAAGAGATCATTTCTATCAGATCAACTCTTTCACTGCACAACCTGCTTCATAATACCCTCTAGTCCACTTCCTGTTTTTGGAGCGGCCTCTGGTCTGCTTGGGTTTCACATCTGCATTCGAACTGCTCCAGAGTTCACTTCAACCGAACCCAGAAGGAGGTTTTCAGGCGGACTGGGGTTTGTTTTTCAGAGTTCGATTATGAATTCACGGCTCCCCAAACGAACCGGAGCTTCAAGGCAACTGGACTGGAGTTGGGTTAAAGTGAACAGGGCTGGTGTGAATGAAGCCTCAGTGCCTTCAATGTGAAGTCTAGACAAACTGGGAAATCCAAATACTGCTTTTAAATTTCTCCACAGGGTGCCTGTTTGCTGGGTCTCCAATCTTCTGCTCCCAGCAGGCAGCATTTCCCCTGATAGGATAAAACACCACAAAAATATCTGCTGAAATTTGACTCTATATCTTGTTTACCTTCAGGCAAAGGAGACTTCAACATCTTGTTCTGAAAGACGGCGTCCAGTTTTAAACTCCAAAGTTTGATGTAATTCACAGATGAACTGAAGCAGAAATTTGAGTTTAAAACTAAATCAATCAACCAACCAGTAAAACCAAAACAAGTTCAGAGATTTTCCCTGATCTTCTGCTTCAGTGGCAGCAGCAGAAACGAGTTTTAGAAGAAATGGAGACACAAACTGTAGTTTCATCTACGACTTTATTAAACATCAAATCACGTTTCAGTACGACACACTGATCAGATTTCAGCAGCTGTGGAGCGAAGCTCATAAACATGCATCACTTCACACGACATCAACACGACATTTACTGTAAACAATGAATCGGCTGAGAGAATCGCTCATTTCTGCAGATAATAACTCAGAAGTTCTGCTTCTTGTAGTTTTCTCCCGGTTTTTCCGCTCGGATGCTCTGATCCGCCGCTCCTTACTTACTCTCTGCCTCCCGTATTTTTCTCACCCGTCTTCCCCCGGGAGGCGCAGCAAACATATTTCCTCAAACTGTTAAGAGAGTGCTGCAGAGAGGGAGAGATTAAGACCTCAGAGCTGTCAGGTCGCCTCACAAACTCCTCCGATCAGAAGGAGAAGAAGCTGTGAAAAGCTTTGACACGCTGCGGGTTTCAGGTGCGTAACGCCGGAGGAGCTTCACGGAAACCGCTTCTAGATACGACTCTATAGATCTACACATAGAATTTCCTCTGAATACAACTCTGAGCGCTAAAAGCTTGACGACATTTTACAGCAGGAAGCCGAATAAAAACATTCAATAAAAAGTTTAACACAAAAATGAACAAAACGGGCAAAGAAAGAAAAAAAAGTTTAAATTGTGCAAAATATACAAGTTTTTACCAGATAATCATGTAACAAGGAACTGGACTGGATTTACAAAATGTTTTAAAGTTTTCCTGTAGACAAACATCGAGTTTGTCTGACGTGAATTTTTACCTGAAATAATCAGCAGGATTTCCAGTTATTTACTGAAAATCACTAGTGGAAATTTGACGTTTCACAACATTTTGAGTCAAAGTTTCACTTTTTACAGGAAAAACTGCAACAGATTTTCAAAGGTAAAAAAAGAAAAATTAGGAGAAATTTGGAAACGTTCAGTTTTGGTAAAAGTTCAAAACCAGAGAGATAACGATAAAGTATAGAATAAAAAAACTAACAAGAAAAACTAAAAATCTGAACTGATTGAAATATTTCCTGGTTTTTCTGAACTCAGGTTTTGGAACCAACAAAAGTTCTGGTGAATCATTAAAGCAGCGGTTCTGAAACGCTTCAGAACAAATCCCAGAAGTTTATCTTTTCTGTCATTGTATAACTGAAGAACAAAGTATTATCGATATTTACTCCTTGTCTCAAATATCCAAATCTGTAGAATCCAACATGGCCGCCTGGCACATAAAGCCAAGAGATCATTTCTATCAGATCAACTCTTTCACTGCACAACCTGCTTCATGCTAGTCATGTTAGCATCCTGCAGGTTCCTGATCATGTCATCAGGCTCAAACCTTCACCACCAGGCGTACCACCGGGGGTCCGGCCACCACAGCTTGAGAACCAGGATTTTAATGTGTTTCAAGTAGATAAAGGAAATAATAAAAGCTTTAAACCTGGAAGTGTTAAGAAAAAAAGTTTGGGGAAACTTTGAAGCTTTTTCTGGACAGTTTTAGGTGGAAATACACGAAAAAGTTCAGAAAGTAAATAAAGTTTAATCTTTGCTTAAGAGACGAAATTTAACAAATAAAACCTAAAATAAAGAGAAAAAACATTTTAATTTCCATCGGTTCTCTGTCCTTCAGTCATTTTATGTTTTAAATAAACTTTTAAACTGCGGCGGCGAGAAGCGACAAACGGGACGAGACGTTCACTGCAGCCACGGAAACGGCAGCTCTGCTCACACCGAGTGATTACAGCAGGAAGAGGGTCAATAATCACCAGGAAGAGAAATACAGAGAAAATAATCTGACAGCAACACGAGATTAAACTTAAACCCAACTCAGATTACAGGAAAAGTCATTTTACGTTTCACTTTCTGGCTGCAGGATCAGCTGGAAAAACAGTCTGAGGTGAGAGTGTGTGTTTAACGGTGAAACACACACACACACACACACACACAAAGCTTGGAGATGATGGAAACAGAAACGGATCCAGATTGTCGACGGTTTTATGGTGAGAAACTTTGATTCAGAACAGAAACTAAATAAAAACTTTAAATAAACAGCAGCAAATAAATATGAACAGAAATAAAAGAGACAGAAATTATATTTAAAAAAAAAAAACTGAACTTCCTTCAACATGATCAACTGTAGTGGAGAAAACAGGAGCCAAACCTGGACCTGAGTTTGGGTTTGGACCTTAATGACCAGATGCTCCTACGGGAGAATATTAGTGCCAATGGGGGAAAAAAATCTGGCTCTATTCTCAGATTCCTGATGGTGCAGAAATTATTGAAACAATTCTAACTCTGAGAAAAAACTTTGAGAAAAGTGTTACATGTCCGTTTTATTCAAAATTCAGGAATTTGAATAAAAAGTCAACTTTGAAAAACAGAATTTTCAGAAAATAAATAATTCTGAGAAAAAACATCTGAATTTTGAGGTGAAAAAATTCAGAATTCTGAGAAAAAAGTAAAAAAAAAAAATTTCAAAACTGAATTAAAAAAAATTTAGAAAAAAAATTCTGACTTCTTTCCTCAGAATTCAGTCTCAGACGAAATGAAACAATGTGAACCATCCTGATTCTGAGAAAAATTTCAAAACTGAATTAAAAAAAATTTAGAAAAAAAATTCTGACTTCTTTCCTCAGAATTCAGTCTCAGACGAAATGAGACTGAGACTCAGTCTCAGAATTCTGAGAATTTTCTCAGAATTCTCAGAATTCTGAGAAAAATGTCAGAATTCTTTTTTCTTTTGTTGGCACTAATTGTCTTCCGTAGCTCTTCACCACATTCAGAAACGTATTTGTTCCTTTTTTATCATAACCGTCAGCAGGATCTGTGTCTGGTCCAAACCGTGGCTCAGGTCCAGGTTGTGGGCCCGGCCCGATCACACCATGAAGCGATGCTCCTTGCCGTCGTGGGCCATCAGGATCACGTTGCGGTTGGAGGTCCAGATGAGGCGGGCCAGCTTCAGGTGGTTCTGGGAGCCGGGCGAGGCGGGCTGGACCGGAGGAACCTGGTAGGTCTTGATGCAGCGCAGCTGCGGCGCCGAGTTCAGCATCCCGATGCTGCCCAGCAGGCTGGTGTTCATCTGGGGACCGACAGCAAACCGTCACCAACAGAACCTGACAGAACCTTAGCGTCTTCCAGAATCTTCTACCAGTAAGGTTTCTTCACTTTCTGTATTTTTTAGACTCACAACATGAGATAAAATTACGAGTCTTTCAATCCTTTAAATTAGCCGAATTAATAGAACCAGAACCAGAACCAGAGCTGATCCTGGTTAGTTCTGGTTCTGGTTCAACTATATAAACTGGGAATGGATCCGATTCCAGTTTGTACCCAGTAAAGATCTGTGGAACCAGGAAGAGGCTGAAACTGGACCAGTTCAGAATCTGAAGGAGAAAAAAACATGGAGGAGAAACTCGACCCCCCAAACCCCCCAACACACACACACACCTCGGTGTTGGATAAATGAAAAGTTTATAAATCATTACAGGCCAAATTGACAAGGCGTCGTCATATATTGCCTAGCAACACAATAAGCATCCCAAAAGGTGACCTGAAGAAATCAAAGAACTTCATCTAACCTAAATAAGATCAATCAGGCAGATAGGCTTCGCATTATAGTGACGCGTGGTTAATATTGTATTGATGTGCAAAGTGCGTCTGGCCAATAAGCTCCGCGTGTGACGCCAAGTAGAGTCTATTGGTGTAAAAAAGGAAAATAAAACGTGCAAATATGTCTCTTTCCCTANGTGTGTGTGTGTGTGTGTGTGTGTGTGTGTGTGTGTGTGTGTGTGTGTGTGTGTGTGTGTGTGGCACAGGGAGCCATGTCAGAGGTCGTAAAGACCTTTCATTTAAAACAACAGTTCTGGGAAGAGCAGGGAGGCGTTTCTGTTTATTATTCACACGTGTTGCTGCTCGTCCAGGAAACCATCTGCTGAACGTCTCTCTGCTGTTGCAGCTTTGAAAAATAAAAACATCACCAAGGATTTCTGTCTGATGAACCTGATAAAACTCTGAGGGGAGAATGAAGCTTTACCTGCCAGAAGCAGATGTGGCTGTCGGCGTTGGAGTAGGTGGCCAGGTAGCGGCCGTCAGGCGCGAACGACACGGCCGTTATCGGACCTTTGTGTCCGTGGATGTTCTGTAGAGGAAACAGGAGACCTTTCAGAATAAAAGCCTGGGGAGGAAGACTGGACATGACTTCATACAGCTGAACATTTAACGCTGCAGAATCTGTTTGAGTCAGCAGCAACTTGGACCCTCCTGTATTAATGATAGATTAATTATAATTATTGGATCAAAATAGATTTAATTATCATGAGCTTCAATCTGAACTCAACTGAGAAGAAAACATCGAGGAATAATGACTAAGCTTTTTACATTTCAAAGATTTTCCTCTTTTTCGCTTCAGAAACTTTAACCTGATGAAACTGAAATAAATCCAGTTCATCAGTTCGGTGAACCGAACATTTGGCTCAGTGACTCTCACTCCGTTCTTCTAGCCTGCTAACATGCTAACATGCTAACAGCAGAGCTAATCTTTCATTTGGTGCTTCAAGCTAATCTTCAGAACCTTTACAGGTAAATTTTACTTGTAGACGTTTAACAAACTGTCAGATTTGGAAAACATGAAAACATCCAGTGAGCTAACAGACCAAACGCTGAAGAAACTATTTTATTTCCTTATGTGTGCGATCATGATGCTAATAATGCAGCTAACTTTTTGTTTAGCGCTAGCCTTAAAAATGCTAAGTGAAATGAAGCTCTGCTGCAGGTGGAGCCCAGGTTTGGGTTTCCTGGACCCGTCTCTGGAGGTCCTGCCAGATTGCTGCTTCTGGGCCAACAGATGCCTCCAGAACTCTGGGGACCGGATCCGGCCGCGGCGCCGTGTAACGCAATAACCGCTCCCACCAGATGCGGGACGCGTAACGCAATAAAAGCTCCTGCGACTGGGATTACCAACGCTCACCTCCAGATGAGATTAAGACGGCGCGTCGCCGCGGGCAACCACCGCCTCAAATAATAACCAGCAGATCAGAAACCTCATATTTTCATTCAGTCCCTCCCTGGTCTTATTTGAGGAAACCTGATTAGAGGGACGGAGAATTATTCTGGTTTCTCCCTGATAACATGGAGGACGGAGTCCTGCTGGAGGGAACCGGGACCAGAACACATCCTGAACCGGGTCCAGAACACATCCTGAACCGGGTCCAGAACACATCCTGAACCGGGTCCAGAACACATCCTGAACCGGGTCAGGATCAACTGAAGGACACAGAACCTCCCACTGCTGCAGCCCCAGAGCGGCGGGTCGGTACCATGAGGAGAACGAGACCAGGATCTACGAGTGAGAGGCTGAATGAATGAAAACACTTAAAAACAAACAGAAGCAGCGACTAGAAAAACACATCCTGGTCCTGGGAATCGACTCGAAGCGCTCAAAGATCCATTTAATCCAATTAGTTTTTCTAAAATAATATTCTGAATAAATTGGTTGACATATTTTATTTAATACGAAGCCAGGCAGCTAAGCTAACGTCATGCTGGTCATTTAAATTACAGGATTTTATGCAAAAACATATTTTGGTTAAATATAAACTGATGGATTTCGATACAGCATAAAACTATTTTATTTAAATTGTTTTATAAACAGAATGTCGACAGTTTGATTAAAAAAATAGTTTTCGAATCATAAATTGTTTCTGAACCAATTTGCATCTGCAGCAGCGATAAGTATCCTCACCCTGACTGATACTTTGTTTCAGCGGCTGTTCTTTGATAAAAGTCGGTCAGCAACGACGACCCGAAGCATCCGGCTAAAGCGACTCCGAAACGCTTTGAAGACACAGTATGGAGAATCTGGAGTGGCCTAGTCAAAGCCCAGACCTGATCCCCACCGACCTGTCGGAGCTGGATCAGCTTAGCAGACAGAATGGAGGAAAACTGATACAATACTAAACAAAATTATTTAATTTATGTTAAATATTTTGTAGAAATCAGTTTAAGTTTGATATTAAAGGGTTTTTAATTTTATTTTTTTCTGTTAAAAAATTTAAAATTTATTTATCAAGATCGATTTATAAAAGCAACAAACCAAGAGTAAAAATTCAAAGGGCATGAATACTTTTTACAGACACTATTCAATAAAAGTGATTTATTTATCACTTTAATGTGGTTCTGACTGAACAGAAACATTTTGTTCATTACTTTAAAAAAAAGGATAGAAATTAAAAGTGATTCTTCAGCTGCAGGATTTACATACAACTGTTTTCTGCAAATTTAAAATCTGGTACTGATCTCAGATGGAAATTCAGAATCTTATATTGTTATTGTAGACAGTGATGCTGTTGGCAGGAAAGATGTCCCGTAGTGTAATTACTGAACTTTAATAGTTTCTGTAAAAACTAAAATATACGACAGAAAACCAGACAAAGATCCTGAAACGTTTAAATGTTTCTAAAACTCAGATAAATATTTTAAAATTGTTTCTTTTTGCTGAAATAAAAGATAAAATTCATTTTCTCAGAGGATCTGATGATCTGCAGCAGCAACATGAAACTTTGATGCTTCCTGGTGATCTGAGTGGGTCAGAGTGTCACAGTGGACCGCCCACCCGAACAACGAGCCAATCAGAGCGCAGCGCAGAAACCACTTCCTGTTTGCTCATCACACCGCAGAGGTTTATCTGCTAGCCAGCTATCGCTAGTCAACCTGCTACTGTTAGCCCTCATGCTAACATTAGCATTAACGCTAAAGTAAGCATTTTAAATCTGAATGAATTAGCCACACGTAGCATTCCGAGTAAGTCTAATGCTAGTGCACTGTAAAATATATAGACTTAAGATAAAAGTAACTTACAAATAATTTTCAGCAACACATGATCTTGTTTTAAGTCAATAACTCTTTAAAACTGCATTAATCTGCCAGCGGAACAAGTATTTTTATCAAAATTAAGGAATTATTGACTTACCCAAGCTCCTACATGTTGCCTTAAAGTTACTTATAATATTTTAAGTGTAGTAAGACATTTGAACTAGAAGTATTGATGCTAATTTCCAGCATTAGCGCTCTGGATAAGTTGGTATTTATTTTGTAGATTTAGTAGAAATTATTAGCGTTCAGTGAAAGATTCAGAACTACAGTAAGTCGTTTTCTGGAGCCATGAATAAAAGAACAAACTGCCACCATTGTGATGCTAATGTTGTGTTTGTGTCGTCGGGAGGAAGGTGATTCTGCAGGTCGCGGCTCCGCGGCGCTGCCGGGTGACAGGATGCACAAAGCGTCCCAGAGAGAAACAGATGCAGCGGAGAGGGGAGAGATGTGGGCGCCGCGCTCTTTGTGTTCAATTAGCGGAGGGGTAGAGTCTGTTAAAAAGGCAGAGTGGGCAGCTGGACAGAGACACACGGCGAGTCACGCAGCTGACAAAGAGCCGTTCACGGAGGCTGATCAAAGCCGCCGCGGCAGATGGTCATGCAGCGAGCCGCTACGGTTGGAAACGCTCCGGCTGAGCGGGATTAGCAGCACCAACTCTTCTTCTTCTGCTCTTCATCACGACTGTTAGGAAACCCAATCGGACCGGACCGGTTCTGATCCCTCAGATGAATCCGACTAGGTTGAGAATAAACAAAAACCTCTTTAGAGGTTTGGATTTTCTGAACTGGACTTCTGTGGAGTCTTTATTAGCAGTCAGTGTCTTTCTGTCTGAACAGCTGCAGCTTTAACACACTGATAAAAACTGCAACTGTAAAAAGTTTCATCGCTTCTAACGGAGGACATTAAAGTGCTCATGTTTAAGAATGTTTAAGAATGAGCAGCTTTCTGGTACCGAGTTTTTAAAAGTCACTAGAACTTATCGTCATTTTAAAAAATGAGACGTTTTTGGAACTTACAACTGGAAGGCTTCAGGAGCAGCTTTTAAAAAATCTTATTTAAATTGTGTAGTGTGTTGGTATAGTGCATTAGCATTAGCTTTTGCTAAATATCATATTGGTATACAGCTTTAGTGTTAGCTTAAATGCCTAGCTGAAATAGCACTTCAGTAATAGCTTCCACTGAATACTGTGCTGATGTAGCACTTAAGCATTAGCTTCTACTAAAAACAATGTTGATTTAGCACTTTAGTGATAGTTTTGGCTAATAATTGTTAGCATAGCATTTAAGCACTAGCATCTGTTAAATACATTGTTGATTTAGCACTTTAGTCGTAGTTTTCACTAAATATAATGTTGGTATAAAGTTTTATTGTTAGTTTCCTCAGTAATGAGTCAGTATCGTGCTTTAGCATTAGCTTCAGCTAAAAAGTCTGTTGATGTAGCACTTTAGCATTAGCTTCTGCTAGATGTGACGTTGGTACGGCGGTTCAGTATTTGGGGAACTAATGTTTAGCGCTGCTAACGTTTTAGTTAGCGATTCCCACCACAGTTGGTAAAGTTTGCTAACTTCAGATTTTTTAACCGTTTATCACCACAGTAAGATAAAAACTGAATGTTTAATCTTTTCTGTTTTCCTTTTCCATCACAGATCCACTGGTTTCAAACCAGCCAGAGAATCATCCGGCTGTTTCCACTGAAGACATTATTCAAAGCACCAAGAAGCAGCAGAATCAATAAAATTCAGAATTAATAAAACCTTAAAGATTTTGAACTCTATTAATCAAGACGAAAGCTTTCTGCTTCACTTGAAATAAAACACTTGTAACACACAGTTTCCGCAGGTCCATTGTCTATTAAAAGTTAATTAGTGGAAATACCACACAGAAGTGTTTCCCAGCCTTTACACACACACACACCCACACACACACACACACACACACACACACACACAGAATCAAAGGAGATGTGGGCTGAATCGGGCCATGCTGTTTTCAGATATAAATGACCCCCTCCACCAGACTAGACTGCTCAGGTTACTGAAAATCAATACGCAGCAAATTACCAACAAACACACACACACACACACACACCCACACACACACACACACACACCCCGACAGGGAAAACACACAAACAAGGAAAAGCTCACAAACTGCGTCTCACACACAATCAAACAGGAACATGATTAACAGAGTCACTGCTTTGTCATTAATCAATTACTGAGAAAAATCCTGGGAAGTTAAACTGTTCTCCTCGATTTTCCCCTCATCAGAGCCGCTGAGCGAATCTTTCATTTTAAAGAACGGAGAGTTTTATTGGGAACAGAAACATGAAAACAGGTTGAGAGGAAGGAGGGATAGAGGGATGCAGTGTGGTGGAGAGGAAGAAGGAGCAGGTTTGATCCCCGACCCAGAAACCTTTGCTACATAAACTCCGCCCCCTTATCTCTGACCACTTCCTGTCTGTTAACTGGATGGATGGATGGATGGATGGATGGCTGGATGGATGGATGGATGGATGCTGGTCCAGCTCCTACCTGACATTTCCCAGTGCGAACATCGTAGAGCGCCACTGATCCTTGGCGCGCGCCGACAGCGATGCGATGGCTGCGGTCGCAGTAACCCACCATGTAGAACCTGGGCAGGCGGCAGCAACAATGTTTAAGACTTTTAATATTTAAGACTTTTAATGTTTAAGACTTTTAATGTTTACGACTTTTTAAGATTTAATGTTTAAGACTTTTAATGTTTAAGACTTTTAATGTTTAAGACTTTTAATGTTTAAGACTTTTA
>NW_006800428.1:106317-113129 GCF_000485575.1 Poecilia formosa
CTTACTAACTCCTTCACTCTTTGGTTACCTAGCAACAACCTGCTGAGTACTAAATCTCTCACTCTTTGGTTACCTAGCAACAACCTGCTGAGTACTAACTCTCTCACTCTTTGGTTACCTAGCAACAACCTGCTGAGTACTAACTCTCTCACTCTTTGGTTACCTAGCAACAACCTGCTGAGTAACTTACGTATTTCTGCTGCCTCTATAATCGACGTTAAAGTGACAAAATAATCATATTTACCGTCGTACAGAAGTGCAAATATTGCTAAATTAGCACCTAAAGTAAATCAATGATTTTAATTGCAAAAAAATAAATAAATAAAATCACAAAATAATCCTGAAATCTTGAAATGACTGAACATGAAAAGTTGTTAATGTTATTTAATTTTAAGTAGAACTCATTGAATGCAGCTATTTATTAATATTTTAACAGTTTTTAATGGGTTTTATCAAAACATTCTGGCCCTTTAAGAAGATTCATGATTTTGATTTAAGTTACTGGTTTTATTTATAATAATTATTTACAGATATTCACAGCCAAACTGTTGCCCTCTGATTCATTCAGAGACGGATTGAGCCGCTTCAGGAGCAGAAGAAGAAGAAGGAGGTTGAGCTTCACTAATATATGGAGTGAAGAGATTAGCAGCAGCTTATAATGTCAGGCCGAGTCAATGGGAGCCATTCAGCAGGCGACAGCATAATGGACTCCCACAATGCAACAGGCAGCCGGCGCACACACTCAGCTGGACACACACCCCTCACACAGGAAGTGACATCTCGCCACAGCTGCACGGCCGCTAATTAACGCCGCTAATATATCGGCAATTTATCAGCAGGACTGAGCGTTTCATTTGGCGGTAATTGGAAACAGTCGCAGCGTTGATGTGAGGCTGAGCGAACGGCGCCGCGGCCAGCAGAACGAGGAGAAATAATCCAGATTATCACCAGAGAGAAAAGACTCTGATCAATGTTAGAACAGAAATAATGTAAAAAAATACATAAAATGACTTCCTGACAGGCTCAAAATTCATATTTAAAACGTTAAGCAGGATGTCATGATGTGAGGCAAGTGAGTAAAAACTAAAAATAAGGAAGAAAGAGATGATTACCTGTAAAATATTAAAATATTCTGACTGTATATTAAAGCTATGTTTCTTTCTTTACTCAAAAAGGTCCAATCCAAGTAAAATGAATCTTATTTCAGTTAATTGAATCAGTGAAATGCAGTCAGAAAAGTTATTTTTAACAAAAACATGTTTAAAGTTCAGTTCAAAGAGAATAAACATTTATTTATAAATGTTCATAGTTCATTTATATGAGACTAAACTCCCATAATGCACCAGCTCAATGACGCAATGAAAAGTTGGATAAAATGGATCATGACTGTTTAGATCTCAGACGCTTTGAAAACTATCGGATAAGATTCAGTTCCACATGTGGAAGTTTTAAAAATCTGATTATTTTGGGTAAAAAGATCAGATTTGGGTCGGATTCGGCTGCTAGAGGTAAAATGCTACTTGCAGCAGGGCTGGACAATATGGCTGCCACAAAATAAGCGTTTCATATCAGTGAATATCAATAATTATTGATCAGTTTTTGTTTTAAATATCAGAAATTCTGCCAAGCTGATGCCGTGACATTTCCTGTTTTATCCAGTTTTCACTCGATGCAGTTTTTTTTTAAAGCAGCTATGAGACGAAACTTTAAACTGCTGCGGCGCAAGTTGCTCAACAGGCTGTTGCTAGGCAACCAAAGAGCGAGTTAGCTGATGCCACCAACCTAGCTCAGCTAGCTGTGAGAGGTTTAGCGGCTAAAGCCTTTTCTCTGCCTACATCTCCCAGAATGCTGTGCGGTTCTGGATTGGAGGAATATTCTATCAGCTGTATTATATTTATTGATTTATTTATTGATTTATATATTTATTGATTTATTTATTATTATGTTATATAAATAAATATGTAGCAAAGTCAGACATTTTCAGGTTGTGTCCCGTTGGATCCTCTGTGATCCGGTGTGGTTCTGAACCAGACCCTGACTGAAACGCTCCGTCTGGCTGAACTCGGCTTTCTGCAGAGACTCCAGCATGTGTGAACCTGGCAACATGGCTGCCTTCACAGCCAATAGCGCGCTGACATTACCCAGTCGATACAAAGTCGCACACATATTGATTTCTGACTGGGAGGGAGGAGAGAACAACCCAGTCACATGACAGGGAGCCACCGCTGTAAGGAACCGGCAGCGTGTGTGTGTGTGTGTGTGTGTGTGTGTGTGTTTAGGCTCTGACTGACTGACTTACTGATTGGTTCCCCCAGCCGGTGCAGATGGGCTAACCGGTTGGTTTGCCAGCAGGCTCACAGATTGATTTACTGGACGGTTTCTGAACCGACTGCTGAGCTGCAGTTTGACTCAACAAACTGGATTTTAGCAGAAAACATCTGAAGACGATTTGAAAGGTTCAGATAACCATCATCAGTCTGAGCAGATCGCGGTTCGCCAGTCTGAACACAACGCCAGGGTGGAAAGGCATCAGAAACTGCTGCTGGGAAAGGTCATAAGGTCATCTCTACACCGTGTGACGATTTGGTTTAATCATATTCCTGATGAGTCACGTTTATCATCAGATCTTTAGGAATCCAGCCAGCTTGTGAAAACGACTGAAGGATTTCTGGTTTCCACCTTCATTTTTAGCAACACAAACAAAAACATGTTTTCATTTTTAAAAGGTATTTTAGGCCTCAGTGAGGATCCTGAGCTGCTCAGGTGTTTCCTCCAGCAGGTAGATCCTGAAATGTCTGACGGATTTTACAAATGCAGGCCAGATTTTTATTCTCTGGGAGTTTAAAAATCTTTTCCCATTGAAAAGGGATTAACACANACACACTCATGGTCATATGTGAAGCTGCAGGGTTGGACCCTCATGGAGAATGATTTTAGGAGTGAATAGAGATGAAGGGGGGGATATTAAGTCACTCTATATAACATCCAGGACACAATGCTGCAGTGATTGATGGGGACAAAGTGGGAACAGCAGGACAGGTGGCGGGGAAAACCAGAGGAGGGATGGGGAGGCACGGGGCGCGGGGTGGTCCTCGGAGACAGCAGGGAGGGGAGTAAATATAGGAGGGACAGAAGAAGGAGAGGAGATAAGGTGAACAGAGAGAAAACAGATTTCCAAAGAGACCAGGGAGTCTATTTGTATGAGTAATCAGCCGCCGATCCACCACCTAACACACACATATATTCACCCCCGACACACTCACTCACACACCACACACACACACACACACACACACACACACACACACACACACACACACACACACACACACACACACTCACTGTTCTGTCTCTCCCTGTCAGCCGTGTTTACCCACTGATTTTCTCAACAAGACAGCCATTGACACTGGATGGATGGGGCTAATCCGACAGAGAGAGGAACAGCTCTGCCGGGGTTACAGACACACACACACACACACACACACACACACACACACACACAAAGCCTCACTGCTGATCAGCTGCATGGAAATCCGTCCAGCATTAAACTCGACTCCTGATTATTTCACTTAAAACAAGGAAAAATGTTTTAAGTGAAATAATTTCTACTTCATTTTTTATCAGTATTATGATAACATTCTTCATTCTGCAGCAGGGACAAAATAAAACTAAATTTTATGTTTTGAAATTTGTCTAATTTCACAAAAATCCCCTAATTATAATAAATTTGCTTAATAAAAAATATAATATGATCAGTAAGTCACTGAGCCTTAAGAATAATAAATATTCATCACATTTAAACAATTCAAACAAATTTTCTTCTGGAGTTTTTAAGAAATAGAAATAACTTTGGTAATTCGAACTGATGTAAAACAATCAAAGTTTAGTCGGATTTAACTTCAGCCAGTGATCATCACACATTTATTTATTTTGTGTGTTGCACATAATTTATTAACCCCTTAAATGTCAGTTTTCATATTTACTATGTTCTTTTTGCAATTAAATGAAAAACAATAAAAACTTGTCACTCCTGTAGATTAACGGAACATTAAAAATATTTGACAGACAACAGAAGATGGAAAAACAGAAATGATCAGGTTTCTGTGGCTCTGGACGCTTCTTCCTTTCATAAATGAAACCATCATTTAAAGACATTTTTTCTTCTTCCTGTTGCATCATAATAACCAAACCAGGAGGAAAAACTTCAATAATAAAACATTTAGTCGTTTTAAAGGTAACAATAAAATGTGTCAGCTTGTGCAGGTGATGGGGAACTGACTGCTACTGCTGCGGCTGATGGCCGGTTATTGTGTCATGAAGAATAAATAAAGTTTATTAGGTTACATCTGGTAATGTTGTTGCAGCAAAACGCTACAGACGGCAGCATTAGGAGCAGGAGTAATGGCTTCAGTGGCTGGAAGATTAATGGCGTCTGAAAGGAGCTTCAGTAAATAAATACATTATTTTAAAAGGTCATAAGTCAAAAGAACGACAATAAAAACACGTCTGCGACGAACCCAGGCATTCTGCCTGCTGGGATTTCAACCCACAACTGTCTGAAGGCGGTGGCAGTCAGAACGGGACAGACATCGTTACATCATCATAATGTCCTCCAATCAGATTACAGCAGCGCCTCCATAACTCAGACAGTCGGCTCTGGAGCGGCCGACGGCTTTAACGGGATCAGAATCAGCCAATCAGATCAGTGCAACGATCAATTAAACAACCCTGAGGGTCTGGAAGCCGAGCGGATCAGCAAAGACCCGCCAGAACTCAGAGCAACTTTACTCATTCTGTCACGTTTTGGGCATTTTACATGTTAGATCTGATAATCAATCAGATTCAGGAGTGAAGGGTCAGGAACGCACCTCAGACCTGCAGGAAAAATAATAAATATCTGAAAAGTGTGGTGTGCATCTGCTTTCAGCCACCCTCTTTCTAAAGTGCTGCCACTACTAGCTTTAGCCGTTGTTTACGTTGTGATTTACAACATCTGGCTTCTTCTGGTGCAGAATTATGGCCAATCAGTAAAAGTCGCATAAAATGCAACATGAACAATCAGGCTGCAAAAATATCGGCTACAATTTAGTGGAACAAATCTGATCATGCTAACACGCTACACCAACATGGTATTTGGCAGAGGCTAATGCTAACACGCTACACCAACATGGTATTTAGCAGAAGCTAATGCTATAGCGCTACACCAACATGGTATTTAGCAGAAGCTAATGCTAACACGCTACACCAACATGGTATTTAGCAGAAGCTAATGCTATAGCGCTAAATTCAACCATACTGATTTGCTATAACAGAGTATATAGTTCAATGACTGTGTTGCCCAAAATGTCAACAAGACATTGAACTGAAATTTTACAAGACATTCCAATAAATAAGCACTTCACTATCCATCTAAATAAATTATCTTAGGGGAAGCTAAGCGAGCTAGCTAAATGTTTTCAATGTTAGCCAAAATGCTACAGTGGTAAATGAAAAATGATCTCTGTTATTAGTGCCATAGATCAGTGTTTTTCAACCTTTTTTGAGCCAAGGTACATCGTTTTAATTGAAAAAATCACGAGGCACACCACCAACCAAAAATGTAAACAAAGATACTCTGTAGCTACCTATATTATATATATAGTCATTCTTATCAAAGTGTCTTGAGTAGGAATCAAATAAACACATACATTTATTTTTATCATATTTTACATTTCTTATTTCAAACTGCACTTAACATGTCCACTTCAAAAATACACCTGAACAGCCACAACACTGTCTGTGTGATGCATGAATGTCGTAACATTCATGCATCACTAATTCTCTTGTTTTAATGTAAAATGCTCTGTACCTGCTGCCATCTAGTGGTAAGAAAATGACATGATTACGCCGCTAGTCACTACTACAGCAAAGACACTCAAAGATGGCATCATTTGCAGATAATTAATTCGTTTTCAAAAAAATCTAAGACCAATTACCGTATTTTCCGGACTATGAGCGCACCATACTATAAACCGTACCTTCTAATTTTTTGAAGCCCCCTGGAAACGAACATACATCAGCCGCACCGGGCTACAGGCCGCTGTTATCTCTGCCGCTCTCGGTTTCCCATAAGGACCCAGCAGAGGGCAGCAGAGGGCTACGTCCTAATAACTGCTGGACATATTAAGGACGCAGTTCTCCGTCTCCAAATCCGGTTTCATTCACACCGAGTTTAGGTGCAGCGGCTTTATTTCCCTCCTGTGCTGCCAGATCAATACTCCTCAACTTAGAAGCTGCATCTTATGAGTTTGAAAACGTTTCTCAGTCGTGCTGCTAGCATGTGCTTGTTCTAAATGAATATTAGCGCATTCTTCTTTGATTTCCAACTTTGACTTCCAATGATTCACTTCCTGCTAAAGAGCCCCCTGGTGGTTGAAGAAAAATCCACAGAAAAGCCGCTTGTTCAAAGTGTAGGAAAAAAGTAGCAGCTTATAGTCCAGAAAATACGGGAGGTGAGATTTGATAATTTCCATGGCACACCTGACGATCACTCAAGGTACACTAGTGTGCCGCGGCACAGTGGTTGAAAAACACTGGCCTAGTGGATCAGTGGAAGTGAAAAGTGGTTTAAGGAGATAATATTAGAAACCTGAAAGAAATAAAGACAAACTGAAGTCACGAGTCTCTGAGCTAAATTATGTAATACTGAAAAAAATCTACAGAAATATTTTTACATTTTTCATAAACAGGAGCAAAATGTTGCCTTTACATCTTATTTTCCAGCAGTAAGAAGCTTAAAATCAGAACCAGCTGATCTGTTTGAAGTTCAGCCT
>NW_006800428.1:113836-125479 GCF_000485575.1 Poecilia formosa
AGCAGGCTGTTGCTAGGTAACCAAAGAGTTAGTAAGTTACTCATTAGGTTGTTGCTAGGTAACCAAAGAGTTAGTAAGTTACTCATTAGGTTGTTGCTAGGTAACCAAAGAGTGAGCAAGTTAGTAAGTTACTCAAGAGGCTGTTGCTAGGCAACAAAAGAATGCGGTTCTGGATCATATCAGTAAGTCTTGAATATTCTGTCAGATGTTGTATCTTTTGATATTGATCACGTAAATTGCAATATATATATATATATATGTATATTTATTGATTTATTGTCCAGTCCTGCGTTAAATAATAAAAGGTTTGACATGTTTCAGACCATCAGGATGATGCCTGATCTGTAACGACGCTCCTTTTAAACTCCATAAATAAAATGTCTTCCTGTAAGGAGTGAAGCCGTTGGGAGGAGAAGCCTGCTGCGCTGCGCAGTCTGAGGACGGAGACAGCAGGTCACTTCATAGCTGACCTGACATTTGAGCCAGACTCTGTGGGGACGGGCTGACCATTAAGAGTCCAGAAAACACCCCCACCCTCAATAACACGCTCGCTTCCCCAAAGACGAACACCCACAGCCCACATGAGCTTCAGCTTCACCTGCAGGATCCTCTAAGACCAGGGAAAGCTCGCAGAGGAAACGCGTCGCTGATCAATACGGCGTCTTCACTTTAAATGCAAATACAGAAAGTCGCGTTATGAAGAAACATGGAATAACGGAGCAATGATTTACTTTAGTTATGATCCTGCAGTGACTCTAAAGGTCCTCGCTTCTCCAGAGACGCTCGACTAATAACATCAGCTGGATCTCCTGGCATTTCATCCCCCAGTCCACCTTAAATGGCAATCCAGTCCCTCTTTATTGGTTTATTTCTGCACACAGGCGGCTGAAACGTTCCTGCAGCTCCACCGACAGACGAAACCAGAAATTAAAGATCCTGACCATCAGCAGGAAGAGGCTTAAAAACCTCCACAGATTTTAACCATCTATCAAAGGTTTAATCTGGATTTCTGCTCATCGGTGCACTCCTTGGTTTCCATAGATCAGAGTGACGGCAGCCAGGCGGCCATCTTGTTTCACAGCTTCTATTAATTTGAACTTTGAATTTTTTTTGAAAGCCTGTCATGATGTTTTGCTGCATGATAAATTGTCCCAATAATTATTGCAATAAACGATAATATTGTTGTTTTAAGATCATTTTCAAGTAACATATTGGTAATAAAACAATAAACTTTAATTTTGAAATAAAAAAGGAAAAATATTTTAAATATCTATAATAAAAAAAACAATAAATAAAAAGGATTCAGAATAATAAAAAAATCATAACAATGGAAATTAGAGTTAAATGTAATTAATCATGTTTAATTACTTTTCAGGCCTTTTAATGAATTAATAGTCATAATATTACCAGAACAGATCAGTGATTTGATAATAACTCCTAAACCAAAAACAAAAACTGAGGAATCTTAAACATGTTGTGATGTTATACTTTGGTGTGTTAAGAATAAGGAAACATTTAATCTTTTAACAAATCAGCATCAAATTATTATTTAATCGATTGTCCAAACGTGTGAAATAATCACATATCTTTTTTTCATAATTTTATGACTTTTGTCCAAGTGAAATGACGTCTTATTCTGCTAATGTTGTGACTAATTTCCTATAATTAGTCGGCTTGATTGAAATAAATGCCACTTGTTGAACATACTTTATCTTTTCACAAAAAATCAAAAACTCTAATTGGTGATGAAAATTCCTTTAGATTTTATTTTAAAGCCATATTGTCCAACCTTAGCAGAGATTTTACTGTAAATTATCAGATATTTTCAGTACAAATACATGTAAAATTAGGCATTAATGACTCGGTTCTGATGACCTGAGCTGTGAAATCTGCAGGATATTTTAAAAACTGGATAAAAACACACCGGATGCAAATTAAGGCGCTTTTTTTCACTTTTCAACTTCTGGAAATCTGGTCCAATCGTCCTGCTGGTTCAGAATCTTTGGGCTTTAATTTTTACAACAGTTAATTATCAAAATAAATTGACATATTTTTCAGAGAAATTCCCTCCAATCTGCGACAACCAGCAGCGGATCTGATCTGATGCATAAATCTGAGACAGAAGCTGCCTCGTCTTAATGAGTTGTTGGCTGGCAGAAAACGCGCCTCATTACCAGACGCAGCGTGTTAAAGAGTGGAGCGAAGGAGCGAAGGAGGGAGAAGTGAGTGTGAAATAGTGACAGATTAGTGACGTCTAAAATTTAGCGGGCTGAAACGAGCGCTAACAGGCTTTGTGTTTTCTTTCCCCAGCTGCCCTCTGCCTCTTTATCTGCCTGCGTTTGAGCCTAAATGAGAGCTGAAGGTAAATCAATGAGGGACTTGGTTAGTGGATGAAAGCTGGATGAGACCGGCTGCAGGGAGACGGGAAAACTCAAAACCAGGCTGCAGCATCACATTTTAAAGACCAATCACATGAAATAACCATTTATAAACGAGAAAAATGAAATTCAGATTAAAAATTAGTTTAGGAAGAACATAGTGAGGAGTGTGACAAACAACAAGAGTAGTAGGAATATTTAATGTAGCATCTATGCAATTTACATGTCAGGATTCTAAATGTTTTAAATGCCAAAATGATTTAACTTTAATTATCTATTAGCTCGACTCAGAGTAGCTCTACGTTTGTTTCAAGCATCTTTGGGTAGCTGTTAGCTTCACTGCGTAGCTCCTAGCTTCACTATGTGTTACTGTTAGCTTGACTCTTGGCATCTGTTAGCTATTTTTATTATTAACTCTTGGTAGCTGTAAATCATTAGTGGTCAGACTCAATTAATTTTTTTTTTACCCGAGTTAATTGCAGGGTCTGTAATCATTCAGTTTTCCAGAGTTTCAGGAAGTCCTGATCATTCATGGAGCTTCTTCAGAAAAGTAGCAGCTTGCATTAGCGTTAGCTGCTACATGTTTAGCATTGAGATGCTATTTTAGGCTTGAATGGTTTTGCTGATAGGCTAACCACTTTTAGCACAACTTGGACACAACAACATTGTTTTTCATCGTCCAATCAGATCGTTTTAGGAGAAATTAACCCCCAATGGGCCGATAGGAGCAGCTTCCATCTCTGTCAGTAGAGGATGTTGCTTGTGCGTCAGAAATACGGCTGTACCAGAAACAGAATACAAAGGTCCCAGCTTAGAACTTCTATAAAGTGACTATTACTTAAACTCTGAGTAATTAATGAATTAAAACCAACATGTTAACATCCTGGCCCCCAAAAAGGCCCTTCAACTCAGGACCCATCCCAGCGAAGCGAGGATGAAGTTCAAATTAAAAGCGTTTTATTTGTCTTCCTGCTTTTAATCGTTGCCTTTCCAATACCGCCAAGTGAAACTCAATTTCCAATCAGCTCTCATGAATGTTTGAAAATGCCACAGTTTGCAGCAAACAGTCTCAGGAGGAGCTCTGGGTTTCCTGACATTTACCTGTGAGCTGAGACTAAACTGAAGTGCAGCTTGTCCCTCTCTCCGCCCAGCGCTCCTCCTGCTGTCATCCGTCCATCCTTCCTCTCCTCCGCTCCATCTCCCCAACATTTCCCCCTCTCACTCTGTGAAAACATCAATCTCTGCCCTGCTGTATGGACTACTGTACCCTGCCTTTCACTGGGCAGACAGCTCTCATTCATCACACCCCGCGCCGTTCGCCAACAACACCAACAACAGCGATCCATCTTTCAATTTCATAACTGGAGAGAGGAGGGAAGAAAACAGGCTAACAGACGGAGAGGAAGGTATGGAGAGAGAGAGAGGACAAAACATGTTTTTAATCATCCTTTAGGGTGCTGGGCTTTAAAGGCATCCTGTGTTTTCTTTATGGTATGCTGATTTTGAAGTATTTTGTTGGAAGGCCTCAAAGACAGAAAACTGAGACAATTCCTCTGAATCCTAAACTAAAGCATAAACCAGGGTGTAATAATCACAATTATCTACAATCTAATATAGAGGAGCATCAATAGAAGTCTGGAAGTTCAGTGATAGGTTGTGCTTTAGTAGCTTGAGATATTTAAAGGGAATGTATTATTAAATATTCAAGTATTGCACATTTTTGTACTTCCATTTGGGTCTCAACTGTTTCTAAAAATCATCCAGCGCACATAAGAAAAAACCTCCAGCCCGGTTTCGGTAATAAGCTCGTTTTCTGGTGTCTGGAAAATGAGCCGTTTCAAAATCCTCCAGAAAGTAACGTCACAAATCAGCAGCAAGCGCATGTTACCTAGCAACCACAGCAGAGTTCCACCCCGTCACCTAGCAACTACAGCAGAGTTCCGCCCCGTCACCTAGCAACCACAGCAGAGTTCCGCCCCGTTACCTAGCAACCACTAAAGAGTTCCACCCCGTTACCTAGCAATCCAAGCTGAGCTCCAGCACGTTTGGTCTGTTTGCACTGCACAATGGCTGCTGGAAAAGACAAGTAATTGTTTTGTTGACGACTCACCATCCAAAAACCGTTTCATACATTCTTGTTGGTTGCGAAGGAGGCTCTACTTATGCTTTTCAAAGATGTACGGCTGTATAACTGAGTGTCTGTCTGTAGTCATTTTAACGTGTGAATGTAAACGTTGAGTTGGGGGGGCGTGGCCAACAGCAACTTATTAATTTAAAGTGACAAGATGACCTAAAACATCTCATTCTGAACTGAGCAGGCTGAAATCTCATTGTCTAAGAATTATTTTGGGCAATAAATATACTGAAGATGTTTTGTATAGACCACAGACCTACACTAACCTGTTCGATGACGCATCGTATCCAATCATTCTGTATTCCTAATTTCAAGACTCAAGATATTTCAAATTCTTCAGTATCTATAAGGATCCTGCTGGAAGATGGAGGGTGTCTGTAAATCTCAGTGATATGACCTTTGTGCCCTCAGGCGCCGCTGCTCTACAAACCCTCATCTCTCTCAGATCAATACATCCACACAGACTCAGGAGACCTTGGAAAACCAGCGTCATCAGCAGAGCCGCTGCTGCATCCAGAAAACACACAAAACAAGAAGGGCCTCTGCAGGACGGAGGAAGAACAGGGTACTGCTACTGGTCTGCTCCCAGTTCCTGCTGGTCCCAGTAAGGAGTCTGGAACTGGAACAAAATCTTCACTTTTATGAGTTAACTATAACATCTGAGCTGTTATTCTGGGTACTTACCTGCAAATACCCAGAGAAAAGTGACAATGCATTAAGCTGCAGCTTTAGCCTTCAGCTAGTGTTGGTTGTCGCTATCAGCTAGCTACAACAACATCAGAGCACAAAAATCAATCTTTGATTTAATCTATTAATGTTGATGGTTTGGCCACACACTGATTTCAAATCAATATAAAGGTGTCTCTCAAACATTAAAGCAAAAACTGCCCTGTTGTGGCTACACACAGCAGTCACTACGCGCTCACCTAGGAGGGAAAACATCGCTAAGCCTGTTGTAAGAAGCAACTAATAAAATATTTAGTGGTTTTGAACCTTTAAAATGAGCCTTTAAATGAGTTAATCACATAAAAAATGACACTGTTCAGCTTTAAGTCCTCAATAAAGAGAGAAAAGTGAATGTTGGACACCAGGAAACATTTACAGGAACAACCTGAACCTGAAGCTCTTCCTGGTTTGATGTCGTCACTTTGGGAGAAAGAGGAAGCGTCATGAATCAGGAAACGCGTCATTATTTAAACCATGTGATTCTCTGCCTGGAGTTTCTCCATCTGATCAGGTCTGTGTTCACTGACTCCAAACAGGTGAGCTGGATGCTGGCTTCACGCTCCACAGCCTATCAGTGGGAGCGCAGGTCCTGTCGCCGGGCGGATGCCCCCCGAGGCAGCCTATCAGAGCTCAGGAGCAGCGGGACGGAAGAGCAGCCTTACTTAGTGCAGGTTTGATGCCCGCCGAGGCGCGGCACAGCGCGGCGGTGTGTGAGGAATCAGAGCAGAGCTCCTTAAGGTGTCAGGCCTGGCGGGTGAAAATCAATCCCGTCTCTCTGCTTACCGCTAATCCAGCACTGAAGTTTGTAGTTTGTGAGCTGTGGAGTTATGAGTTTGGAAAAGACGATGATTCTGGAGCGAAACCTGAGCCACTACAGCTGTTTTCATATCGGAAAAACATGAAAAAGTCTAAATAAATCAATAAATGATAATAATGACGATGTACATTTGTATAATATTTATAAATTATCAAAAAGTTTCAAAATGTTTTATGACTCTCCAAATAAAAGGAGAGTTTGACAACTTTTAATTAACAATCAATGACTTCCTGTTTCCTGTTCTAATGGGGAAGACTAGAAAACATTCTATTTAAGAGCCAAATATGTGTTTATCTTCAAGAAATGACAAAATCCAAAATTATCACACACTGAGGACAGGAAGGGAGGTAACATCAAGTCTCCATGACAACCGTTAGACGCCATCTACGTGGTGTCCAGGTACTAAGAGTACGGAGGCTGATGAAAACATGAGTGATGCAAACTCCAAAACCCAAAAATGTTAAAAAATTAAGACAACATAAAAATGTCTCAACCACAGAAACCAGAAACAAAAGGGAAAAGTCACCAAGAGCAAAAACAACACAAAACTGAAGTCCTCCAGGCCACTAGGGGGAGCCAACCACCAGATCATATGAGACCAGATCCTCAGAAACGACGGGAAGTCCAGAAAAAAGTTGAAAGAAAAAAAATTATTAATCATATTCTATGGTATTTAGCAGATGCTAATGCTAAGGCAGTGCTACACTAATAAACTTGACGTAGCATTTTCTGTTGTGCTTGTTTTGGGGTTTGCATCATTCTTGTTTGTTTTGAACAAAATCGTTTTGTGTCCAACCATCACAAACATAAACACACGTGTTTTATTACAGTGAGAAGCTCAGAAACACTTCAGGCGGGTCACATGGAAGCACAGTAGAGGATGTGTGATGCTGTGGGATCCGAGTTGAAGTACACGGTGTAATGAACTGTAATATCGCGACTTTTTAGATAAAAGCCAGGTGACCTTTGACCCAGAGGTTCCTCAGGGTGTGAGGTCATCCTTTCTGTACTTACAGGTGTGTCTGGCCAGTGAGTAGTTGGACGAGCCGCCGCTCGTCGGTCCGAAGCCTTCCGGCACCGCTCCGCCGGCTCGAGCGCGCGCTGAACCTTTCGGCGGTTCGATCTCGGCGCCGAACTCGGCTCCGATGACGCCCAGCAAGACGATGGCGGTGGCCTGCTTCCGCCGCTCCTCGTACGAGTTGGAGATCTTCTTGGCGTTTGGCGGGAGGTTGGACAGGCAGCCTGGCGGAGGAGCGGAAACAGAAACGGTTCAGAGCAGCAACTTCCTGTGGTTTACTCTGCTGAGTGACAACTGAATCTTAACACTTTGGATCCTTAATCCTGATTTTACGAGAGAAATTCAACTGTTGGACTTTAGCAACAAGCTTTAACTACTTTACTGAGAAAAGAAGAGCAGCTAGCATGAGCTGTCGCTTCTTATTTTCACTGGTCTTGGCCGTAACCAACCGTTCTAACGATACTTTACTCACTCACTCTTTGGTTGCCTGGCAACTCTCATTCTTTGGTTGCCTAGCAACTCTCATTCTTTGGTTGCCTAGCAACAACCTGTTGAGTAACTTGCACAGCAGCAGATTAAATTTTAGCCACTGAAGCTCATAACTGCTTAAAAATAGACGACGACACGGAGTGAAAACTGTGGATAAAACAGGAAACGTCTCGCCACCAGACTCATATTTCAGATATCTAAAACAAAAACATAATCAATAATTTCTGACAGACTGATATGAGAGGTTTGTGTCGTTTTTCAGCCATATTGTCCAGCAATAATGGGAGGATTTATGGACGGAAGGAGGAAATGAAGCATGGTGTCTGGTGGTTTTCAGGCGATGCTGAACGGAGCCATATAACTGAAGGCCCTGAAGACTCTGTGTTTTCTGAGCAAAGAGACTAAAGACGACGTCCAGAACTAAACATGAACCAGAGGAACCAGAGAAGACAAAGAGCTGAGCCCTTCCTGCTGCACGTCGGAGCTGCTGCTGGTTTCCAGGCGTCTAAAGATGGCGTCAGGATAAAGGGAGACTTTTTTCACCTTTTCATTTCTTCTTTTGACGCTGGAAAAGCTGCAGGCCGGCCTGTGAGTCTCCAGTGAGCTGATAACAAGTGAGCGGCACACTTCTTTTGTCCCGGCATTAATCACCACACAGGCACACGCCTCATTGTGGCTCTGAAAGCCTTTAGTCACACTGGGAACGCATTGAAACGCCCAGACGGCCATGTTCACAGCCTCCTGCCAGGGCTGGACGCGTGCGGCCGCTTTGTGAGGGAGGGAGCGCCTCTCCATTGTGTCCGCCGAGGCGACCCCGGAATAACCTCCTTTGTGCGCGCGCGTGCGGCGGGGCCGGCTCAGCGGGGGGCCGAGGCGGCGCACGAGCCGTCAATGTGTGTTGCACAGTGGGAGATAAGAGCTGCGGATCAAAAGACCAACGAGCAGCAGAAAACGCCGAGAGAGGAAGAGCGACGCAGCGCTGAGAGAGATTCAGACACAATCACTTCCGAAAGGTGGAGAGAGCTGCACCACCTGAAGGCTCAGGGAGAGACGGCCAACATTAGAGCTGCACGGAGAGCTCAATTAACCCGGCACCGGGCTGAAGAACCGGCACCAGGCTGCAGAACCGGCACCAGGCTGCAGAACCGGACCCAAACGTTTCTGTAAACATATAGAGGCTGAAGCTACAGGATCACCAGTAGAAGCTGCATCTCTATCAGTGGTGGAAACTGCTTTGCTAACCTTAAAGCGCTAATCATGAACATTACTTCCATTAATGCTAAGCGCCATACAAACATGGTATTTAGCAGAAGCTAACACTAAAGCGCTATACCAACACAGTATTTTTCATATGCTAAATACTGTGTTGAGCCATCCAAAGCATTGCATGGCTCTGTGCCTTACCAGAGGCACGCAACTATGAGAAAACCTCCAGCTTGGAGGTCATATCTACTTCCTGTTTATCACAGCCATATGTAGCATCAACACCTCATAAAGTCAAGCTTAACGTATTCTGGTTGATTAGTTTCAAACCTGCCTTATTCACATTTTTTACTTTTTTTTTGTTAATTTGCATGAGAACTGGATGGAAACAGCTTCTGTTGCTGATTTTCATGCAGACAGATTCATCCAGAGATATTTACTGGCTGCATCTCTCCCAGCTGAAGCCACCAAGCTTTCTGCTGTGGGAGATGTTATCATCCCACACGGAGCCGAACGAAGCACCGTCAGACGGCCATTTGATCCCAAAACAGCTGACTGTGCAAACGCATCCCAGAAGCATCCCAGGTGGAATGAAATCCAAGATGGATTCCAGTTAGGTGAGTAAAAGCATCCGCCTGGGCAGACGCACAGCGAGCCGCTGCTCAGGCTGAGGTCCGATCAGCGCATGACGAAGGCCAGCGCCGAACGAAGGCCAGCGCAGGACAAAGGCCAGCGCAGGACGAAGGCCAGCGCAGGACGAAGGCCTGCACTGGCCTCCAGGAGTTTCATACATTATTTTTCCCTTTTTTCTGCTCATTTTTCAGACGTGCTCCCTGCCCACATATTTCCATACCGCTGCTCTTCATAATGAGATTGCTAAAAGCCAGCTGTCATTTGGAAGAAGGCCCAGCAGCTGATAAATGGATTACATGTGGCATCCCCCGGCCAGACCGGGCCAGCAGATAACAGAATTACAGATGGACTCCCAGCCAGAATCCCTAAAAAGTTCAGATTTACAGAGAGAGTGAAGAATAAAGACACCAAAGACTGCAGGGCTTCTGACCAACTGATTCACAAAGCAAACGGCCCTAATGAGGCCGCGGAGCGAATTTACGATGTTCAGATACAGATAAAGATGGAGAGATGCCAGAACAGGGTCAGTAGCTGCATTTCCAAACACCGTGAAATTTCACAAAATGGGATTGTGAACAGAATTTTGCTTAATGGAAACATGGAAATTGTGAAAAAACTTGTTTTGCGCTAGCATGAGGCGAATTTTCCTCCACAACAAAATTAATGTTTCTCAGAACTGCAGTGGAAATTTTATTTCCATGTTTTGTGACTAATTTTCCTGTTAGCATTTTGCAAAATTTGTATATTTTGCACAACTAAAAACACTTTTTTACATTCTATGACTAAATTTGTGTTTTGCCACACTTTTGAGATCACACGAGTCGTATGATCAAAACCCGGATGTTACTACTGACAGAAGAGACAAAGAAGACAGGAAGTGATTGGAGGACGACGGTGCTGCATGTTTTTCAACAACTTCTTGTGTGAAGAAACTTTTTTTTTCATATGTGATTTTAACACAATTGCAAAATTGTCTTTTTCTACAAAGTCCTTTGGGGAACTGATGCTGATTCAGGCGGTTGATGCAGATTTAAAAACAAACGTTTCACTGATGCAACATGAAGTATTCACCAGGTCTTTGCTCTGATTTTAATTTGTAAAAGGAGACAAGAAAATCTAACTAAAATACAAAGATTCAGTTAAATAAACCCGTCAAAATAGAGTAATAATGAGAATCGTCTTCTCATTTCACTAAAATATTGTGTGTTTAGTTTCTGTTTTCACGTAGCAGGTAAAAATAAAAAGCTGAATAGTGTTTCTGTGTTTCTGTTGTTCTGTTAACTGGACATTTTGGCCCTGATGCTGAATCGTTTTGTCTAAGATGAACTTTAGTCTGAAGTTTTCCAGCGGAGCTTCGGCGGCCGGTTTAGTTTCCTCCGGTCCGAACCTGCAGCCGCTCTGCTCCGCGGAGCCACTGATTGATTTTTGAAGCCAATCGATCGGCTTCCTTCGCAACCAGCAGATCTATTATAATGACATTGCATCTAAATCCTATTTGTGGGCCAACCTACTCCAAAACATAACCCAATAAAGCACAGAGGAGGACGGAGGAGCGCCCCTCCGCGCTCGCCTCCGCTCGGCTGAATCTTCATAAAAACGAGAAATGGAGCTGGATAAAAAGGAATTCTGGCAGAAATGACATTATCCATGAAGGAAGGAATGAATTAGAGGAAAGACGGAGCGCCGTAATGCAGCAACCTGTGGAGCCCGACCGGCCCGGACGGACAAATTAAGGACACGTCATGAAAACAACTGAAATGTCACTCAGCAGATAAAACTGTGACCTTTAAGACAAAGATCCGATAAAATGAATAATTCACATCAACATTGTTTTAAAGAGCACTTTGTATTTCAGTTTACTTTCTTCATGGCTTTTGTTCTGATCGGATGCAGAAACCAAGATGTTCTCAGAAACGTCTCCAAGACGAAACGAAGAGAAATGAGAGAAAATACAGAAAACTGTAGAAATCAGCAAGAAGAAGAAAAGACAAACGGAGACGAGGAATGAGACGAGTTGAGATTAAATTAAAACTCATAAAATCCTCAGATCAACGACGACGGGTCATAAAAACACAGCAGGAGTCGAACCCAGTCTGACAGGTGGAGCGTCGAGATGCTGACCTGTCATTTCTCCAAGTCCAGCTTCAAGTCTTCAGGTGAAGGTAAAAGACAAGTTTAGTTTCTGGGAGAAAGAAAGTCGAGTCCAAAGTCTTTAAAGGGAAAATCCAACCAAATCCAAGTCTGG
>NW_006800428.1:126560-134486 GCF_000485575.1 Poecilia formosa
CATGGGTTCATGCTTCATGTGTTCATGGGTTCATGCTTCATGTGTTCATGCTTCATGTGTTCATGTGTTCATGCTTCATGTGTTCATGCTTCATGTGTTCATGTGTTCATGCTTCATGTGTTCATGCTTCATGTGTTCATGCTACATGTGTTCATGCTTCATGTGTTCATGCTACATGTGTTCATGCTTCATGTGTTCATGCTTCATGTGTTCATGCTTAATGTGTTCATGTGTCCATGCTTCATGTGTTCATGTTTCATGTGTTCATGTTTCATGTGTTCATGCTTCATGTTTCATGTGTTCATGCTTCATGTGTTCATGCTTCATGTGTCTGATGGTGAAGTCCAGGTCAGGTCTCAAGTCTTTGGGGTAAAAGTCCAACTCAAGTCCAAAGTCTCTAATGACTGAAAACATTTTCTCATCCAATCCAGGTTAAAAACCCAAACCTGCGCCGTTTGTCCCCAGATTAACTGTTATATAATAATAATAATAATAATAATAATAACAATAATAATAATAATAATAATAATAATAATAATAATAATGATCCTTGAATCCATCATTTTCATAAATAACTAAGAGACTCAGGACCCCAAGGTGAATAAACGTCTGAATTTCCTCCTGCCAACAGACGGTTGGATGTTTTCTGGGTCTGAGAAGTTTGGGTTGCTGCTTCACCCATGAAGCCCGACTTCACTGGGAGGTAAAGAGAGATGAGGGCGATCAAACCGACAACCTTCCCTCTGCTCCCTCCTACAAAGGCAGCCCCAGCAGCTTCCCATCATGCTCTGCTTCCATTGGTAATCAATGGGCGACTGGTAAAACCCGATCACCAGGGACCGATGGAGGGGATCAATAGCAGCACAAAAATGATGTGAGAAAGTGAAGAAGGAAAACGCTGCAGGAGGAGAGAGAACTCTGAGATGTTTGGTAAATGTGAATAAATATTCCAGCCGCTGCAGCCGAAGGGAAGCGCTCAGCGAGACGAAGGACGGCTGGCAGCGTCCGGGGGACGAACGCCGTCCTTACTGTAAATGTCAGGAGACTGAAAATCTGGGGAAATAATTGAAAACACAATTAAGTTGATAAAGAAAAAAGATTTGAGTCCTGAAACGGTGGCTGCCCTTCCAGCGGGCCGAGTCCAGATGAAGGTTAAGTGTATTTTACCGTCTTAAGACACAGACTATCTGCGCCCAGCGTGAACGCCGGGCTTTAATTAGACCGCAGGGGGGGGAGGGGCTGTCCTCACCAGAACCACAACACAACCTGAAGTCCAGAAGGACGAGAAAACAGACCAGCAGAAACTTTCATCTAAACTCTTTAATCTTCTTCATGCTTCATGTTTCACATCATGTTTGCTGGATGTTTGTGTTGGTTGATCAGCTGGTTCTGCTGGTTCTGCTGGTGTTGAGGGCTGGTTAGTTGGATCCAGTTATGTAGGTGATGGGTCAGTTTGGTTCTGTTTGTTCAGGTTAGTTACTTTGGTCTACTGGTTTAGTTTAGTTAGCTTGGTTGGTTACGAAGGATCTGATTGGCTGAGTTTTGGTTTGTCAGGTTTGGTTGATCGATTGGGTTTCATTGGTTGGTTTAGTTGAGCTGACTGGTTTGGTTTACTGGTTACTGGTTTATAGTTCTGGTCTCTTTGTGCTCATGTGGTGAAAACTATGAAGAATTAATTGTTTTTAACTCCAGATCAATAAAAGGTGAGGTCCTGCTAATACGGCAGCCATCTTTAATTGGTTTTACAATAAGCACAGAGGAAACATGGTGTCACATAAACAGACACAGAAACAGGAAAAACTCAAGAAATTTGTGTAAATTTTTTCCTAAAGCTGCACAAAATCATCACTTGAGAGCGAAACCTAAGTTCAGAAATTACAATATAAAAATGAAAACATTTCATGAGAGAATCTGAAACTGTATCGATTTTTAGTATCAATCTGACTCTGACTTGGTATCAATAGTTTGGATCAATAGTATTTATAGGAAACTGCTCTACATGTTGGACTCTAGTTCCTCAGAGAAACATTCCTCTACATCATCAGTATTTGGAGAAGAGCTTCTTGCTGTAATGTAATAATTTTCCCATCCAGCAGCTGCGTCCCGTCCGGAACGCCGAGGAACAATCAGAGTCGCAGCTCCAACATTTATCTCCACATGAGCTCAATCTGTTCGGAGGAGAAATGTGATCTGACCCGGCCGACCCCCAGGCCGGGATTAGATTAGAACGGGAGCGTGGCGCTTCAGCTAACCAAATCTCAACCGGGCTAATGACACCGGGAGGTGAGGGCCTGCCTGACCTCTGACCTCAATCGCTGGGGAAGAGAGAGGAGAGATATGAAGGGACAAAGATGGCGGAGAAGAGGAAAAGACGGTAGAAGGAAATCCCAGCAGATTTTAGAGGCCAAAATAAAAATATGGTGGAAAAACGTGAGAGTTTCTCTGACGTCGATCCAGAACCAGAAGGAAACAAAAACGTCTCCCGGCTCAGTGGAAGTGGGTTTGTTTAGTGGGAAGGTGGCTGGGACCTTTGACCTTGGAGAGGCCGACCTCTCCGTCAGAGGACGGGACGATTCCCAGTTAGCAGAGCCGGGTTTCCCTCTGGTGGGAACCAGCAACACTTCAGCCAACAATTATAGAGGAAATAATAAAAATAAACAGTTTTTATCTGAAAGAGACGCGTTTTAAATTCAAACTGATATTATCCCCAAACTGTGAATCACGTCCTGGATGTGGATAAATCAGCATTAAAGTGTCAAAATGATGTTTTCCAGGCACAAAGTTCTGCAGCAGAACTAATTTCATCCAAACCCAGAGTTCTGGTAATTAGTGCCACCGAGCCGCTTGGATTTAGAAAAAGTGAAATTCATTTTCTGCCCCTATAAATGGGATGTTTCTCAGCAATAAGTCCTGCCCAGACCGTGTGTGTGTGTGTGTGAGCGTGATGTGGATCCTAATAACATCCCCTGACACAGTTAGAGACATAATTACAGCACACACACACACACACACCGCCAGGTTCAGGTGTGTGTGTGTCTCTGAGGCTCTGCAGCTGTGGCACCGAGCAACAAATGTCATCACATCCTGAACTCTGTGTACATCTGTGTGTGTGTCTGTGTGTGTGTGTGTGTGTGTGTCTGTGTGTGTGTGTGAGACAGGGAGACGACACATTGATGAGATGAGTCTATCGCCGTGGAAACAGCCTGAAGCCAGGTGATTGCACGGCTGTCGTCATGTCTGTCCTTTCGTCTTTGTGTCTTTGAAGGTTTCCCTCCTTTGTCTCGTCTTTAGAGACTTTTTCAAACCCGCAGACGCCTCAGGACGGCGAAACGCTGCAGATGATTTATCCTCATACCCAGTGAAGCACGGCGGTGGTGGGATGATGATCATACGGCTTCACACTGAAGCTAGTAAATATTCAGCAGTGTAACTGGGTAAAGACGGACCCACATTTTCGGCTCCAGAGGTTTTGGTCACTAATTTTCCACAGCAGCATAAATCTGGTGACACGGTGAGTAAGTGTCCAGGGTAAAAAGTGAAAGTGGAGGCTGTGTGTGCAGAGAAGTGGAAGGTGTGTGTTTCCACCTGTGCTGCAGGTGTCGGCCGTTTCTCACCTCCCGACCGATAAACGGCTTTTAACACCATTCGGGTTCACTGGATTCAGCGCGGCACCGATGCAGAAACGCCGCCTGCGTTGGCTTAAGTACAGAGTCAGCAGAGCAAAGCGGCCGAGTTCAAGCTGCCCAGAGGTGATAAACAAGATCTGTGGTTGCTACGGCGCATCAGGACCACAAACACCAGCAGAGGGCAGATATGAACAGCTCAGCCTTTGCTTTCAGTCTGTCCTTACATCTTCAAAGTGATTCAAAACGGGAGAATAGAAAAAGTTCAGGCTGATCAGAAAAACTGCTGAAACTGCAGTATTTAATGTGTTTAATGTTTAAATACCGCAGTTTGGATGAAACCAACTGATCAGTTTCATCCAAACTGATCAGTTGGTTTTAGACGCTTAGGCAGCTGCAAACATCACAGATTACAGAATAAAACTTTCATTTTTAACTACAAAAGGACAAAAAGTCCATTAATAGTAATTATTTTAGTTTAAATCAGACCACATGGATTAGTTAGGAGTTATTTTTAGTTCAGATTGATTTGGTCTAGCTTAGCATAGTTGAGCTGATCTTGGATCAAATATGAGTGGAGGCGTTACATTAGCTTTAGCTGAGCGTAGATTAGCTTAGCATATGCTAGCTGAATCAGTTTGGTTGAATTCATCCAAAGTATTATTTTTCTTAGTTTAGGTTGTAATTGTAGTTTAATTTAGCTCAGTGCTGTTTAGTTTAGCTCAATTTAGCTTAGCATACTTTAGTTTCAGATAACATTTGTTATGTTTGATGACCTCCACAGTGAAATGTGACGTTTTATTAGTTTGAGAGCAGATAAATGACCTCTGCCTGACTTTACATTGTATGTAAACCAGGTTCTTGTGTTTTAACCTGATTGTTGTCGTACCTGCTGTGATGTCGTCGTCGGTCACGTCCATTTCCTCCTCTGGAGCCTTGGTTTCCACTGGCTGAGCCTCCGGAGGGGGCGGGGCTTGAGGCGGGGTCTCTGTTGCTGTTCCAGCTGCGGGAAACGAGCCGAAAGCCTTTGGTTAGGACATGAAAGCAGCAGGTGTTGCTGCAGGCAGCAGGGCGGCAGCGCTGCTGGTGTGAGGAAAACCTCATCAGCTGGCCTCATTAAGAGGCTAACTGCTCTGGCTAAGCAGCTAATAAAGGTTTATTGGGCCTCCGGTTACCCAGAGAATAAATGACAGAATTATCTTCGTATTGCCAATTAAGAGCGGATTTTAATTAGCAGCTGAAGCTAATGAATGATAACGCTCTAATAAACGGAGCGGCTAAAGGTAACAGAGTCAACACCGCTCTAATCTGTGGGGAAACACACACACACACACACACACACACACACACACACACACTCTGATAGATGAGTGCAAACACTCCACTGCACACACTGATGTGTGTTTCCTGCAGAAATTTAACAAAGCAAAGAGAAAAAAAGACATCAGTAACTAAAACATCACAAACAATTTCATACGGCTTCATTAGACCAATAAAACACGTCTAATTACAGAGTGTGTAATTACACCGATAAATCCTGGTTAACACAGAGCTTCATGTTCCAATTAACCTGCTGAGACTCTGCAGACAGCTCAGTAACGACTTCACACACACACACACACACACACACACACACACTCACACAGACACTCTCTCTCTCTCTCTCTCTCTCTCTCTCTCTCTCTGACAGAAGACCAATACGCCGCCTGATTGCTGATTATTCGTCTGGAACATTAAAGTGATAAAAACTTAATTGGACTTAATTAAAACGTAACGGATGCCAGGCTGGGACTGAGCAGAAGGAAAACTGTTTCCACCGGGGAAACTCAGCAGAAAGGTCCGATTCTAACGACGCTCTAATTAACCGGGCAGAACAAGAACATGGCCAGATATTCAGGCTGTTTTCACACTGATGGTCCGCTGGACTCGGTTCCATCTGGGATCAAACATGTTTCATTTCCTGCTGAGTCAAACCAACCAAACAATCTGAAAACCTGTTCCCCTCCTGGCCTGTGGGGGCGCTGCACCAAGAACCGCTGAAGGAAACGACATGATAAAGACACTGAGCGTAACTTCCTTCTTCGCCAAATGGAAACAGAAATGAAGGCTTCAGATTTTTAGTCAAAAAAACTGGAGCCATTTCTCCCGCCAGCGCTAGGCTAGCACGTCTGTCTTGGTTGCGTTTACCCAGAATGCTTTGCACTGTAGTCCACTTCCTGACGAGAGTTCGCATTCACACTGCCAAAATGAACTAGAGTTGGATTAAGTGGATTAAACAGGGCTGGTGGGATTAGGTTTATTTTAAACAACCATGTTTATTATTTTTACGTTAGAAAACATGGACTGTAATGTTTGGGGACTTAGACGCTGGTATTTTTTATATTTTTACAGTTTTCTTTGAAAAACATTTTACAGAGAAACTGCAGGAGAGAATTAAATTAAGCAGTGGTATTTTAATAATTAAATTAATTACTGTTTTTATTAATTCCAGTTAATGTCTCAGTTTTTGTTATTTTTACTTACAATTTTCCCAGAAGCCTTTGCTCCGTAAGGTAACAGAATCACCTGCAGTCAGACTTTCATGTTTTGTTTTTTCTCCTTTTTTGTTCCAAATGATTTATTTTTCATTTCACAGAGACTGTGAAATGAAAAGGATGTGGAAGCGGAGCGATCCGTGGGCCGCTGCGCTTTAACAACATCAAGAAGTGAATGTTTTAAACAGCAGACAGGAGGAGGAGGTCCAGGAGGTTAACAAGGCATGCTGGGAGCAATGTGTCATGGCTGACATGACAAGCTTGACCTTGGAGCACGCCATCACGCCCCCACCCTCCCACTTATCCTGCACCCCTCCTCCACCTCCCCCCGTTTCACACTGATGAAACGACGCTGCAGCTCCGCCTGAAAAGCTGCAGACCAAACCTCCAGTTAGCCGAAAACAAACCATTACCACCAGCAGACAGGAACAAACCCAGGATTACTAGAGAACGACTGAAAGAAACCAGAAGATTCTGTTTTACACAACAAAAAAATGTACTTTTAAATCACCAAGAGTGGTGGTGAACTGAAGCATGGTGGCGGCAGCATCATGCTGTGGGGACAGAGATAAGTCCAGGACAATCCTGGAAGAAAACCTCTTAAAGACTGGAGATGATGATGTTGGTATGAGAAAGATGAAGTGGAGGAAAAACTGTAAAATGTTAATTTAGCAACGCAGTTTTTATTTATGAAGCTAAAAATGATGTAAAAAAAAAAAACAAAAGCATGTTGTAGCATTTGCTCACATCGTTAGAAATGTTTTCAGTTTCAGTTGGTTTTGAGTTAATTCTCCCTGAAATGGTTCTGGATTCTGATTAGCTGTTTATTTTACTGAGTAGCCGCTAGCTTTACTTTGATTAGCCGCTAGCTTTACTTTGATTAGCCGCTAGCTTTGACTCTTCTGGTTCTGATTAGTGGTTAGCTTAACTCGTAGTTGCTGTTACAATGAGTCTGATTAGCCTTTAGCTTAACCCAAATTAGTTGCTAGCTTTTTTCTGATTAGCAGTTTATTTCACTGATTAGCCATACGTTTTATTTGATTAGCTAATCAGAGTTAAGCTATCAGTGTGATTAGCGTTTAGTTTGACATGGAAAATGTTTAACCCAACCTCCAGACTGTCCATCCCTGAATTATTCCCACTCTGTGATCTTCTGGAAGCGTCAGAGGAAACACCGCCGAGTCGAGGCAGCAGCAGCGGCTTCTCTGTCAGACAACAAGCAGAGCCCGGCTGACCTTTCAGCTCTCCTGGAGGCGTTTAAAGGGACAGAACACAAAGGCGGACGGGTCGGTAGGAACCGGCCCGCTAGCGACGCCTGCAACATGGCGGCTGTGTCTAATTAGCCACAGCAGGCTGGAAGCACGCGGAGGCGGCTAATCGAACAGAACCGCTGCTGAGCGTAACCTGGAAGGCAGATGCTCCAGAAAACAATACAGCAGCAGAGGAGGCGTCCAGGCTGCGGGGTCAAAGGTCACTCACACAGGAAGACATAGACGGACACCCAGAGACCCTCACATTCATGTCCATCCTGTAAACAAAGCCCCCGCATGTTGGCCCCCAGGAGGCAGCAGGCCGCTGAGGACGGATCAGGATCAAACTGACCCGAGAAAAACTTTGATCAGCCAGAAACCACTTCCTGTTCCTGCAGCTGCTGCAGCGCCACCTGGGCTCAGTGGAGAAACGAAGGAACTGCAACCAGGAGGCGTAAAAAAACTACGACTAGAGGAACTAGAACTAAATGAACTAGAACTAAATGAACTAGAACTACA
>NW_006800428.1:135381-150111 GCF_000485575.1 Poecilia formosa
ACTAGAACTAAATGAACTAGAAGTAAAAGAACTAGAACTAAATGAACTAGAACAAGAACTAAATGAACTAGAACTAGAACTAAAAGAACTAGAACTAAATGAACTAGAACAAGAACTACATGAACTAGAACTAGAACTAAAACAGAAGTTTGGTCTGAAAAAATTGTCTTTTTCTTTCTGTATGTAAACTTTTGGTTTCAACTATAAAGGATTCATTCATTCATTCATTCATTCATTCATGTTTGGTTCTATAGAACTGGGTCAACTGGACCCATTTATCATACAGAAACAAACCAAATTCAACTGAATGGACAAAACATTTTCTAAAACCTCCTGACCAGAACCAGACCCAGAACCAGGCCCAGACCCAGGCCCAGAACCAGAACCATACCTAGACCCAGACCCAGACCCAGAACCAGACCTAGACCCAGACCCAGAACCAGAACCAGACTGCTGCAGTGGTTCTGTTCCCCTCCAGTAGCTCTGAATTCTTCGGGACCCTCCATATCCCTCCAGAACCCTCCGGACCCTCCATATCCCTCCGGACCACTCCAGAACCCTCAGAACCCTCCGGACCGCTCCAGAACCCTCCTGACCCTCCAGAACCCTCCAGAACCCTCCGGACCCTCCAGAACCCTGCTGGGACTTTTCTGGGTCTCCACCGGCAGCCGGAGTCGTCTTACGGCCCGGCCTGCTCCGGGGATCAGATTCGGTGACCCTTTGACCTCTCTCTATCTCCATCTCCCTCCCTCCCCCGCCTGCGGTCCTGCTGCGGTAACACAACACTGACCGGTGCCCGTTGCTATGGCAACAGCTCCCCCGAGAGACTCCCAGCATCCTCTGCAACCGCGGCTCCTGCGCTCAGACGCATGCAGCATTTCAGGAGGAGGTTTCTAGTAAAGCAAGGTGCAGATTCACCTTTCTTCCCATCAGCAGGTCTAACTATAGCCAGCGGAGCGACGCCAGGGAGCAGAGCGACGCCCGCTTCCTGCACCGCAGCGGCCAATCAGGAGCAGGGAGGCAGCGACATCATCAGAACAAACCAGAAACACGAGACAAGCAGCAGAAATAAAACTGTATGGTGGCGACGGCTTCACCTTTATACTCCTGTCCACCACGACTTTAAAATGTTGTTTATGTCTGATTGATTCATAGAAACCAAATAAAGCTTCATGTGAGGAAGGTCAGAACCTGGACGGGTCAGAACCAGAACCGGATCATTAAACCTTCATTTGACACGTCCACTAAAAACCACTGGAGGATACAGATTCATACGTCACGTTCAGCTGTCACAGAGCTCTGTCCTTCTGACACAGTTAGAAAAAATAAATACAAAGTTAAAGAATAAAGTCACAGAACATCTATCTAAAAGGACTTTTATTTTGAAAACCAAGGAAGGAAAGAAACCAAAACCAAGATGGAGGACAGGAGAGCAGATGGTGAAGTGGATCGAAAAACCAATGATGGATGGATGGATGGATGGATGAATGAATGAATGAATGAATGAATGGATGGATGGATGAATGAATGGATGGATGGATGAATGAATGAATGAATGAATGGATGGATGGACGGACGGACGGACGGACGGACGGACGGACGGACGGACGGACGGACGATGGATGGATGGATGGATGAATGGATGAATGATGGATGAATGAATGAATGAATGATGGATGGATGGATGGATGAATGATGATGGATGGATGGATGGATGAATGGATGAATGATGGATGGATGGATGGATGGATGGATGGATGGATGGATGGATGGATGGATGGATGGATGGATGGATGGATGGATGGATGGATGGATGGATGGATGGATGATGGATGGATGAATGATGGATGGATGGATGGATATAAAAACATAAACCATCTGTGTTCCCTCCCCCAGCTCCGTTCTGATTGGTTGGCCGTTATGACATCACCAGGCCCCTCCCATCGTCGGTCCATAAGAACTCTGCCTAAACATGTGACCAGCATCAACCTGCAGGAACCGGCTTGGCCCGGTCAGCGTCTCCAGAACCCGTCGGCCTGTAAACCCTCCGTCCTCCTAAAGTCGGGGTGGGACTTACGGGAGCTGACCGTGTCCACGTACTGGGGCAGGTACGGAGCCCAGGCATCGACGGTGTCCTTCCGCCCGGACTGTCCGATCCGCCTCAGCTCGGCCAGGAGGAGAGCCTGCGCCGCTTCCCGGACCTAAACAAATGAAACGGGTCAGAACAATATTCACTCATCCATGCAAAGAATGGATGTGAAGAAACCAGATAAATGGTATTTTACATAGAAGCAACCTTTCCTCACATCGTCCTCTAAGTTCAGATGAAGCTCTGCCATGTTGTACCTGCTCTTCCTCATGGTCTCTAGTGAACTTTATTGCAGCAAGAGATCGCAGGCAGCTTGTCTGCCACGTTTCCATTATCTATCTCATACGGGTCGATGCCAGCAGCCATGTTGTTGATTTTCTGGCACACTGGTCCAGAGTGTCACTCTGTCTTTTTGTTGATCTTAAAGTTCATCCATGCTTTGCCTACCAAGATGGCGGCGGATCACGTTCAGTTCAGACTTGTGGGAACTATATACTGATCTCTTAACCAAAGTATTCCAGAGTCAAAACCTAAATCTGGACCAAACTGACAATCGTCCCAAACAGAACACCAAATCTTTAACAGACTGACTGAATAAAACCTGAATCGATGGTCTAGTCAAAGCCCAGACTTCCTGGTTCAGGAAGCCATGCAGAAACAGCTCTCTCAGATCTCTGCGTACCTCCAGACATCGGTCCTGCCATCTTCTCGCCAGCATCTCCAGCAGAGGCGGTCTGTACTTGTCCAGGCCCAGGAGGTCCGGCAGCATCACGCAGTGCATGGCGGCCAGCTGGCTCCAGCCTGCACACAAAGGCGCCAAAGATCAGCGAAATCCACCCGACCCGGTCTCCATCGCGCCGGTCCGTCACTGCTGCCACATGAAAACGCCGCTTCGCCGTCGATTAGCAACGACAGATCCGTCATGAAACGGTTTAGATCAACGTTTCTCAAACTTCTTCAGGCTCAGGATCATTTAACCCAGTTAGCAAAAACTCAGGTCACCAAAGTCAGAATCAGCTGGTCTGTAACAACCAGCCAATATTCGTCTCTAACGCATAAACACGTCTACTCAGGGCAGTTTAGTTATTTACAGATTCAGAAAGGATGGATTACCAATGATGTCAAACACATGGAAATCAAAAAGGACGTTGTTCTTTACTACCACGTTGGTAGTTTCAGTTTCAGATGCACAATAAAAGAAAACAGACTTGAGTTGAGAGCCTCTTCTAAACCATTAAATATGAAATTATCCACCAATTTCAATCAGTTATATTTAATTAAGTTAATCATTTTAATTAAATACAGCTAATTAAATAGGTGTTGGTGTGTGAGCAGAGCATTGCAAGCTAACAAAGTTGTAAAAAAAGAACAGTTCTCACTGAGACTCAAAAGAATCAAATCAATGATGAACGATTCATTAAACTCTCAGCAGGTCTGACTTAGTTTCCTCTGATTCCATAAGTAGTCCTGGCGTTGTCTTCTTTACATGAGAGACCCGGTTTTAAGCCATTTATCCATTATTATTTATAAACACAATCCTTTGCTAACGGTATGTGTCGCACTTTGCGCTAACGTCATGGTAAATTAATACCACTAGGGGGCGCCAGTCTGAGAAACACTGGTTTAGAGTTTTGATATAACAGCAGTGACGTTTTCTCTCTCTCTCACACACACGCACACACACACACACACACACACACACACTCCTATGGTCTTCACATGACTTCAGTGAAACACGTCGTCTGCCGCCTTGGTTAGACCAAACTCATGATTTCTGCTCACCACAGTGTCTGATGGCGGTAAGACGGCTCAACAACAACAGATACATCAGCGTGAAGGAAACAACACACCAAACTTTGGTTCAAACAAATGAATTCAAATTTACAGATGTGAAAAAACGAGAAAACCTGGAAGGTTTTCTGAAGACACAGATGTGGCCCAGTTAACGGACGAAAGAAAACATTTAAAAATGTCTCCGAGTCGCCTCACATCTGGCTGCGTCGTCTGAGACAAAAACATTCATATTTTAGACCAAAATATGCACCAAGCTTTCCACCTGGAACAAACTCAAACATCCGCCGATGCGTTCACCTGGCCACATATATCAGCTCAATATATGGTTTCCACGACGTGTGAGGGATGGAGGGAAGATGGCTGTAAGCTGGAAAGAAATTTCAGGGAAAATTTCTTTGCCAGTTTCCATCTTTAAACTTACCTTTTCCAACGAGATAAACAGAGAAAACTAGAAATATTAGAACAGTTCTGAGAAAAATCAGGGCCAAAAATGCCACAACCCAACATATTTACAGTTTATGTGTAAAATAAAACAATCAAACTTTAATAAACTTATTAAATAACTTAAACACTTTATTAATAAAATAAAGACACAAAGCTATAAGCTAAAAATCCTTTAATTTATTTCTTCTGTCCATTGTGAAATAATTTTAACTGAAAAACAATAATTCATCTAAATTTTAATGCATACTTTCTATATTATTAATGTATCATAAATCATTGAAACATAAAATTATTTCATATGCATATTTAACATCATTTTATTAGCGATATCTATAAATAATTTTATTTATTGAACTTTTTGTTTATTGAATCGTGGCACTTTTGACTCTTAGCACAGAGATTGACTGATTTATTCTCTATTTAATTCCAAAGATAAAATATAAAATACGGTGAAATTTTCAGATATATTTTCATTTTTTCCACATCAAACTTTAAGAAATTTAGCTTAAAAAAATAACAATGAGTAAATCCAGCTTTAAATTGAAAGAAGCAACAATTATAACGTTATTTTATTTTAAGATTAAGATTTAAACTGAAAAAATGAATCAGTCAATCGATTCCTAAATAATCTGTTTCACTGTCCTGCAGAAACTTACATGTTGAAAAAATGTTTTTAAATCTGAAACTTTTCTTCCACTTCAAGCAGAAAAAGTGACTAAAACTCAGGAAGATACCAACTAATTTTATCTAAAAGTCCAAATGGGGAAAACAACTGAGATTAATGAACTTCTAGATATTATCATCAATATTAGATATTTCCTAATATATCCGACTTTTTTATATTAGACAAAAAGTAAGTTATTAGAATATCCCAAAAACAAGTCAGAATGTTGTTTTTATTAAATAGTTGCAACATGAGTCCAACATTTTCTCTAATTTATCCCAACAAGTTAAAGTTTTTGTTTCTGCAGGGCAGCGGCTGTTTTCTGGTCGTTATGATGCTGCAGTCGATGTTAAAAGCTTCAGAAAACTGTTTTGGGTACAAGCAGAGAATGAGTCTGTGTGCATGCTTGCTGTTCCCATCATCGGTAAATATTCTGACAAACTCTGCTTTTGCCACGTTAGCTGGAAATTAAAGTTCAGGGAGCTTTGAAAAGGCACTTCACGGCCCCAAAGGCAAACAGCAAGCTTTAAGAAACGAGCACATTCCTAAATCAAAGGGCCCAATGATAAAAGCCAACATCCTGTGGGAGCACTGGGAAGAAAAGGATGAGTTTGACATCAGGTTAAAGTGTTTGCACCACAGTTCATTTAGAGTCAAACCTGAAAAAATTAAATAAAACATCAGTTATCATTCAGCCTTTCACCAGTTTCAAACAAGATACAGTCTCAGATGAGCTGCTGGTGAAAATGGCGGCGCTGCTGAGCCCTTTACTTTACATTTTAGGCTCAGATTGTTGCAGTTCTAATGGAGACCCATTCCCCTCTTCTAGCTAAAGACATGACTGAAATAGCAAGCATACAAACAGCACAGAGAGACTGAAACATCAGGACTGAAAGGAAAAACAAGGAGGGACTCCACAACACTGCAAACCAGAAGACAAACAGAGCAGAAGGTCAGGACAGCAGCAGTCAGTGCGCGCTCAGACCGTCGGTCAGCTCTACATGCGTTTCTACCTGGAGGGTCAAACTGTTGGCCGACGACATTCTGCTCGTTTCCAAATGCAGAAAAACCCGAGAAACAGGTTCACAACACGCAGATTTAAACTATTTTCATTTGATCAGACAGAAACAAACTTTTCCTAGGATTCTGCTACATTTCCAGTGTAGTTCTTCAACTGTGCAAAAGTCTTGGGTCATGAGTATAGTTGGGTAGTAACTAATTACATTTACTCAATTACACTTGAGTATTTTTTTTTACTTTTAGGAGTATTTTTACTTTTTACTCTTACTTGAGTAAAATTTCAAACTGCAATGGAAACACTTTTTTCACAACCAGATGTTACCACCAAGGAAACGACGACAGGAAGCGGTAGGACGATGATGGCATGACTTTTAATGACTTGTTACTTGAACAAACTTATTCATGTGATTTTAATTTAATCTCCTTTTTAATGGAAACAAAGCAAAAGTACACATAATTTTCTTTACATTAGTGTTATATAAACAAATTTCTACGCTCATTTGTAATGGAAACAGTAAATTATGGGTCTGCCGATTTTGACAATTGTTTAGACATTTATCTATTCAATAACATTATTTAGTGTTGGTTCTAAGTAGATTATCCTGCATGATGTTATAAATGGAAGAGTAAAGAATTCATCCTTTAGATTTTAATGCTGACTGGTTAAACGTTAAAATAGCATCTTTTAACAAAAGGATGAAAGACTCAAGACTTTTGCACAATACTTTATGCTTCATAAATCCAAACAGGTCTGATTCAGAAAGTCGCATGAATTTCCCTGAAGCATTTTGAAGCATCTGAGTTTAAAACTGCAGCGTGACTGATCTGAGAGCGAACTGAGACCGACATGAAGACATTTCCAATCCAAAACAAGGACAAACACTGGAGCTATAGACCTGAGGTGAACAGCAGACACTGTGGGGAACCAGACTGATGCAAGAAAGGAGAAACAAGGTGGGCAGATTGGAAAGGAACAGAGAAGAAGAGCGAGGAGGCGAAGGACGCATGAAGCACAGAGAGGAAACCAACGGAGGAGAGGCAGAGGGAATGGAGGCTCTCTGCAGAAAGCATGGACACGGCTGCAAACTTTCCCTAAGCAGCACCCGTCACATCAGTCTGTACCTTCGTTGACTGAGGGGATGTTATGAGAGCCAGGGGCCCCCTGAGGGTGGCCCCCAGGGGCCCCTGGAGCCCCAGCAGCGGCAGCGGCAGTGCTGGCAGCTTGGAAAGGAAGAGAGGGAGAGAAAATAGTCGAGAAGAACAGAAAAAGGTTAGAAATGACAGAAAAGCTGCCAGAGGAGGAAGGAAGTCAGGAAAACAAAACAGGAAGTGAATTAAATCCACATTCAGACAGACAGGAAGTACAGGAAGCTATTAGCTTCAGTTAGCTGTTAGCTTCAGGAAACTATTTGCTTCGATTAGCAATTAGCTTCAGTTAGCAATGTAACCCAACATTTGTTGCTTTTACCAGAGTCCAGCTCTTGGTTAGCTTTTATTAAAAACCTGCTAATCATAATCAATATTTACAGTGTAAAGGTAAAACTAAACACTTCACTCACTGAAAACTAGTTATTAGTTTTTAAACAAACCACCTTCTTCTAAACTGCAACCAAAACAAGATGGTCTCATAGGTTATAAAACTCTGTAAAATGTCTATTTGTTTACATGTTGGTCTAAAAATATGAATAAAAGGGGGAAAAAATCACTTTCGTTGTTCAGACTGATCCAGACGGTGGCATCATGTTTTAGCTCAGATAACTGGACTCTCTGGTTAAATGTTTTGGTTCTGATCTGTGCAGGAAACCAGGAGCTAAAGTGCAGAAAATCTCCCCATTGTTCCCATTGAGGAAAAGCAGGATGGACTGGGACTGTGTGTGTTCCTGCTGCAGCACATCAGAGGGGCCTCCTGGCTCCATTTCCATGTGAAAGGAGCCGCAGCGCGGGGTACCAGGAGGACTGGGCCGGGCCGGGCCGGGCCTCAATAGGCGCGTGGTATGAATAAGTCCACACGCTTGTCATGCTTGGCCTCAATTAAGGCGGGACAATAGCAGGGAAGCCCCGCCTCCAGGGGGTGTCAGTGTGTGTGTGTGTGTGTGTGTGTGTGTGTAGTGGGCAGATGGTGGCAGCTGGTTAAATCCTCCCCTACAGGGAGGCGCAGCAGCTTCACCTTCCTGCTTCATCTGCAGCCACAACGTTTCGTTTAATCGGCCGAAATGAATTAAAAACGTTTCATTTGTCTGAATAAACGGCCTAAACAAAGCCCAGGACAGGGGCAGCGAAGACAAGGCTGTGCGGGTTAGATATGAGCAGTTAGTATCCAACCTGGTTCACTTTCATCCCTTCACACGTTCATTTCACCACCATGAACAGACAGCCTGTGCCTACAGACTCATCACTCGTCCACCTCGTCTCACTTTGAGTCGGTTCTGATCCAGTTGGACCAGATTTTAAATACTTAAGCTGGTTGGTTGGGTTAAGATGCTAAGGCGGGCCAGATTTGGCCCTCGGACCTCGAACCCGACACGTTTCTGCGGGGTTAACCGCCGGTGGGCTGCATTATAAGCCCCATCCGCCCCCTGGCCTGGCAGGGCCTCAGGGGCGGCCGCAGCAAGCGCCCCTCCTTTTGTAGTTACCTTGTTTGATCTGGGCCTGTAGCGCCGGGTTGGAGGGCTGCGGGGGGGCGGCGGGCGTCCTCCGAGGAGACTCCGGGGTTCCTCCTGGTCTGGGGGGCCTGGGGGGGGGGCAACAAAGAGGAGCCATCAAATATTAACGAGGCGGGGGGGCAGAGACAGGAAAACAAGACCATCCACAGCAAACAGCGGGAGGGAGGTCTCACTCTGACTCATTCTGCTCTCCTCAAGCCACCACTGTGCGCTTCAGGTGTGTGTGTGTGTGTGTGTGTATTGGGCTCCAGTCTATTGAATTTTGGGTGCAGTCCTCCCTGAACAGACTGGAGGCGCCGAACTTTCACAGAGACACACAAACACTTCCAATACAACGATCGATGAGACGGTCGATGCCGGTTGCTAGGCGACAGATCACTCCAGCGAGAGGAGGAGGAAGAACAGCACAAACTTCAGAGACGGGACAGAAACAACGGTCTGGGACGGACCCCCAAAGGTTAAAGGTCACACCGTCACTCCAACTCACACACCACACGTCCGGTTATAATCTACAGGTCCTCAGCTTTGACTAGGCCGTTCTAACCCAGGATGAATCTGCTTTGATCTAGACCGCTGGTGTACAACCTGTGGCTCCCGGGCCGCTAGTGGCTCTTTGGACCTTCCACACCGGGTCAGTTAATGTTTTTAAACACAGCTGGGAAAATAACAAATTAAAGTTTTAACAGTTTCCACAGAATAACTGCACTGGATAAAAGTACCAGTAACGTTTATTTTAACTATTTTTATTTTTCATTAGTTGGAAAACTTCCCAAAATTTTCCAACCTAAAGATTAGAATTTCTGTGTCCTCTTTTTCACAAATGTCTAATGTTTTTCTTCACATAAAAACCTTTTAAAACATAAATAAAAACGTTGGGTATTTAAAAGTAACTTTTATTTTAGTGGATGTTTTTCCAAACATTTGGTTAAAGGGAAACGTGACATCAGCAGCTTTTAGTGAGTCTTATTTAGCTGGATGAAAGGCAAAAATGACCACTTTGAGTCATAAAATCCCAATAAGAAGCAGATTTTGGCTGAAATGAGGAAAGTTTAAGTGCTATGAATCCGTCCTTCAGGCCTGGCCGGCTCCAGGTTCGGATGCGTTTAGTTTTCTGCAGACAGATCCGTGGAAATAAGCTGAAAGTTTCCAGCTTCCTGTGAAGTCTCATCCCGCTGCAGCAGCTCCCGCCTTATAAAAGTCAAAGAGGAATCTTCACTTCCAACACTCCAAACCGGCACTAGTGAATATTTGACCGTGTTTGGCTTTTTGGCTTTTTCATGTTCCCATCTCAGATTGATGAGGCTCCTGTCTGTGTGTCCGACGGGCTTCAGTATTTCATCATCACCTGCAGCTTTGTTTTGCTGCACCTCGCCGCCTCTTTCTTCTCCAGATAATGATCAACAGCAGCTCTGAGCCGCCGAACGCCTGCTGCTTCCGGAAAGTCTAAAATGTTTCACCAGCAGTCAGTAAAGTCAAAGTTCGCCCAACCAATAGGCGCACAAGCTGAAATGCTAAGTTTTCATTTCTGGAGCTGCTTCCAATCAGACTCCAACATCATCAACACTTTGCCAACGACCTGAAGGAGAACCGAGCCGTCATCCAGGATTCAGACAACAAGCTAAGGGCAAAGAAGGAGAAAAAAGCTGAAGTCAGCAAAGTCAGAGAAACTGAAATCGTCACAGAAGAAGAAGTCGAATTCAGAGAAGTTGAAAATTAAGTTGATGAAGAAGTCAAGTGAGGTCACTGAAGAAGAGAAAGAAGAAGCCTGGGAAGTTAGATCCCAGACTGGACAACAGATCCCAGTAGATCCCAGACTGGACAACAGATCCCAGTAGATCCCAGACTGGACAACAGATCCCAGTCGGGGCCGATCCGTTCTCTGAGTTTCTGGACTCACTCTCTGGTTGATGAAATGTTCGAGCAGCCAGACCTCGACCTCACTGCTAAATCTTTCACAGCTCAATGGGAGCTCACACAGACTGAACAATCAGCTCACACACACACACACACACACACACACCTAAAGGCCTGACGGTCTCAGGTTTTACTGTCTGTGTGAAAAATGTGAGGCTGTTCTTTGAGTCCAGCTTGTTTGGACTCCTGGATCAGGAGCTTGTTTGTTTGTTTGTTTGTTTGTTTGTTTGTTTTCTGGGTAAAGTTTGGTGGAAGGCTGATCACCTGGCCGGGGCTTTCTTCATGTGCTCGCCTACGAAGGTGGCGTTGGTCATGCCCATCAGCGTGTTGGCCAGGGAAATGGCCGACAGCAGGTGCTGCGTGGTGACGGCCCTGGACACGCCGTACGTCCCCTTCCCCACGATGTCGGACAGCGCCAGCTTCAGGCCGGTAGCCAGGGACAGCTGGCGCAGCAAAGACTCCTGGGAAATACAGGAGAAACATTTATCTGATTTAGAACAAACAAAGAACATCAGGAAGAAAAAATAAATATTGTTAAAAATACTGAAGGATGGATGGACAGATTGATGATGGTTGAACGGATAGACGTATAGTTGAATGGTTAGATGGTTGGACAGACAGACAGACGGACAGCTGGGTAACAGGGCTGGACGGCCGGTGGGTCCAGGGTGCCCACCTTGAAGGTGGGCAGCATGAGGGACATGTGTCCGCCCCTGGAGATCAGGCCGAAGGAGATGGGGCAGTGCGGTCTGAGCATGCCCAGTCGCTCCAGGCAGATGCCGTCCAGCTGCTCGTTGAGGCCCCAGGCGTGCAGGCAGGACATGAACAGCTTGGCCGTGTCCATGGTCAGGTTGTACTCCAGCAGACTCAGGGACTTGGACTTCTCCTCGCGCCTCCGCATCTCCTCCTCCTCCTCCTCGTCTTCGTCCAGTAGGTGCTCCTTGATCGTCTCCTTCATCGTCTCCTTCACCTGGGAACAGCAGAGGCTCGTCAGCCGGCGGACGGAGGGAACCTCGGTCCCCCGCGGGTCACCAGCGCACCTGTTTGAAGATCTTGTTGGCCAGGAAGGAGCCGCCCTTGTCGGCGCCCGCCTGGCTCTTCTGCAGCGTCTCGGGGGAGACCAGCGTCGGGTTCGGCCGCTGAGCCTCCTCCGTCAGAAGCTGGATGATCAGCGCCTCCACGTCGAAGAACAGAACGTGCATGTCGGGGTCCGTCAGGTTGGTCTTCATCGCCTGGACCACCAGGGCATTGTGGGAGTATTTGGGCAAATTACCCTGAAGGAGGAAGGAAGAAAGCTTTAACAAACTGGAGCGTTTCAGTTTTAAACACATTTGATTAGGTGCCAACTAGCCAAATCTGTATTTATCGTACTGAAGTGAACTCAGCATATTTGCAGCTGCCATTGGAAGTCATGCTAATGATCCCCCACATTTAATGGGAGCATTAAAGCTAACATTAGCATTTTTGCTCATTTCAGTTTATAAGCTGATGTTTGCTAACTGGATGGAGTATGTTACCAACATGCTAGCTAACATCTGGATTAGCCGCCTGCAGATTATTCTGCCTAATAATGAACATGAACCTTTGCTGCTGATGTGAGCCTGCAGTTTGCCTCAGCGCTTCGCTCCAGTTTTTATCTTCTTAGCAACAGATTCTAACCGTGATTAAATGCACAGCGATAAGACAGCGAGGTTTCTCCCAGAGCAACAACACAGGTTGGTTTTGGTTCAATTGTTTTAGTTATTTTAACAGAACTGTAAGCTGGTAAACACACCGTTACCTTGAATTTCAGCTCCAGATTCCAGTCTGAGTGTTCACAGAGGCTGAGCTCTCAGATTCACTACATTAGCAACATTTTCCTTCCTCCACAAACATGAATGTGCCTCTTTTTCTGACGTACTCTGGTGGAGAAACAGTGCCATCTACAGGCAGAGGGCCGCATTACCACTTCATCCACAGAAACATGAATATGTTCTGCAGATCACAAAAACATTTACCACATTCCTACGTCTGAAATAAACAAAGTTTGAGACGAAGGCAGGAGGATCCAAAAGAATTTCCAAATTAAGAATGACATCAAGGCAAATTAGAGGGATTAAATCTGTAAACACCAACAGCTGAGTTCATTTTTAAACTTATTTTTATTTGCAACACGTCTGAGGAGTTTAAATCAAATGGAAAAGGTGGAAGCAGCTGCTCTCAGGCGAGGCCGACTTATTCTAGCTCCCGGGAAGTCGATCTAAAGGTCATCGTCCTGCAGGGCCCTTCAGGCAAACGGCACGCACACGCACACACACACACACACACACACACACACACGCTCAGTTCAGACCTCACAGAGGAAGGTCCTGCTGTAAACTGCTGACCTGTCCGGTTTTCTCTCCTGTTTAAACTTAAATGAGGAAAATAAAAAGTCCCGGTGATCAGCTGACTGACGGGCTGCAGCCGCGATGCGTTCAGGAACCGCTCCAACGGTGGGACATTTGATTGAATCAATCTAATGTGTCCATCAGAGCACCAGACCCAGAAACAGTAATATGTAAACGTTAAACGGTGTTCAAGGTTCCTGGGCCTTGAATTCACACATTATTCTGGTTTCTGGTCCATTTCTGTCCCTTTTTTAAAAGCATAAATTTTAAAATTCATAAGAATTTCAATTGATTTCAAACCATTTGAACGAATAATTTACTGACTTTAAATAAGACTAAGTTGTTACGCTTTAGGGCATTTATGATAACTTTATTTATATTGGCTTTTCCTTGATTTAAATGAAGTTTACATACACTAAGGTCTCTGCTGCTTTAAACAAACTGGGAATGTTTTGTGAGCTTCTGATAGGTTCATTCACAAATCTGACAGCTGGAAATAAAGGCAACACTTTGAAGATTAAATGTTTGTGTTATGATTAATGTGGACAGATTCACTAGTTAAGCAACGGACAGACGCTAGAGGTAAGTAATAAGCAGCAGGGGGCCGAGTACTGAGCCTTGGGGAACCAGAGGAAGACGAGGACGTTCTGAGGACAGATGAAAGGATGAAGGTCCAGCAGGATGAGAACAGTGAAGAGCTACTAATCAGCTGGAAGTCGGAGATCATTTGTGGTTTTCATTGGAGTCGTTTCAGTGATTTGGGTCAAATCTGAAATAAAAGCAAAGCGTCTGTGTTCCTGTTCCATGAACCCGTTGAGGACGAAGTGAAAGTCAGAGGCAGAGATCCTCAGAACGAGATGTGAGCAGAAATCAAACACCAGCCGCCTGGAATCGCTTTGGCTTCACCGCCTGATATTTTACGGTCATTATCCTTCATTACCCGCAGCGGGGGATAAAACACACACACACACACAGCGGGGATAATGGCTGGTTCCGAGTTGATATGAGGAAGAAAGCAGGGCGATGAGCGTCTAATGGAGGAAGGACTGCAGGTTTCAGGTGTGATTACAGAAAAACACGAAGGTTAGGAGGAGAAAACAGAGACAAACGTCTGGGGCTGATCCACTTCCTGAGGGAACCAGTAAAAGTCAAACAGCAGCTCAACTAAACGCTCTTCACAACACTAAATAATTCAGGGCGCTTGTTTTCCGCTCTGGGATCCCCCGTGTGGGCGGGGTCATCTCTGTCAGGACGGGTCAGGCCGTCGAGTTTGACGGAAAAACTTCAGATCTAAAAACAGCTGGAGACGCCAAGAGGCGAGAGACAAAGACGACCAACAGCTTCTGCATCCAGCTCAGAACCAGAACCAGAACCAGAACACCTGGTTCTGATATCCGATACAGCAGGTTAACTGTGGATGTTTCACAGAGACCAGAACCTCCAGACCCACTTTTAGGCTGTTGGTTCTATCCAGAACGAATCTGATCACTGATGATGCATCAAGACACGCATCATGAGACAGAGTGTCCGCTGGGCCCGTTACCATGGCAACAGGATCTCTGACATGGAGGACGGATGGATGGATGGACTAGTACAGGGACAAACTAGTTGACAGACTTGTTCCCAGTTATCTGGTTAACCTGAATGTTGCTAGTTGTCTCTGGTTAACCTGGTTGTTGCTAGTTGTCTCTGGTTAACCTGGTTGTTGCTAGTTGTCTCTGGTTAACCTGGTTGTTGCTAGTTGTCTCTGGTTAACCTGGTTGTTGCTAGTTA
>NW_006800428.1:151176-152380 GCF_000485575.1 Poecilia formosa
GCTAGTTGTCTCTAGTAAACCTGGTTGTTGCTAGTTGTCTGCAGTAAACCTGGTTGTTGCTAGTTGTCTCTAGTAAACCTGGTTGTTGCTAGTTGTCTGCAGTAAACCTGGTTGTTGCTAGTTGTCTCTAGTAAACCTGGTTGTTGCTAGTTGTCTCCAGTAAACCTGGATGTTGCTAGTTGGGCCCGACTCGCCCTCCCGGTCTGGTTGGTGACATCACCAGGCGTTACCTTGTCGGCGTTGTCCGCAGCCAGCAGGTTGGTTGCCAGCGTCTGCAGCTTGTGCTGCGCCATGTTCTTGAGCGCCGCCAGGCTGCGGCGCGTCATGGCCTGCTTCAGGTTGACCGCAGAGTGGCTCAGGGCATCAACGGTGGCGGGGGCGAGCTCGTCGCAGGCGTTCAGGATCTCCACCGCCGTGATTCCCATCACGCAGCGATCCAGAGCTCCTGGAACACAAACACAGGGAGAGCTGCCAATTTAAACCACTTCAACAGATAACAGGAAGGCCCGGCTGCTTTAAACCAGACGGGCAGATTTCTCTCTTTCTACCAAAAACTGGATGATAAAAGTCTTTAGTCTGGTGATTTGGTCTCAAATTACTTTTTATGACAATTTTGTTTACACTTAATAGACTTAATAATTAATGTTATTTGTTGTTTTGTTTATTTACTTTGGATATTTAAATGTCTCCTGTTCATTATAGTTTAATGTTTACTGATCTTTAAGAATATGTTCTTGAATTATTTTTGCACCATTTCACATTTATTTGTTCATTTCATTTTTGGATTTTTTTTATTCTTTTAAAAATTCAGTTATTTATCTTTTGCATTCTTCCTCGGATGTAAGTTTTTGTCAGTAACTTCTGTATGTAAGGGGAATATTGTAAGGGAATGTGTTTCTTCTTTTTCTGTAATACATTCAAACATTCAATAGAGACTGATGATTTTTATTTTTTCAAAATTGAATAAAAATAATAAACTGTTTAGTTACCAGTTTGTCATTTTTCTATCTGATTGACATAATCAGCGGAACTGGATCTACCACATAAAACTGTTACAACGGAGTGATAAAGCCACCCTAATTGAGAGAGTAAAGTCATGATATTGAGTAAAGTCATGATATTGAGAGTAAAGTTGTGAAATTGAGAGAGTAAAATTGTGAAATTGAGAGAGTAAAGTTGTGAAATTGAGAGAGTAAAATTGTGA
>NW_006800428.1:153030-201940 GCF_000485575.1 Poecilia formosa
TCAGTCAGTCAGTCAGTCAGTCAGTCAGTCAGTCAGTCAGTCAGGGATTGAACGAGGGATGAAGGAGCCATCAGCCGCGGCTCCATTACCTGTCCAACGCCTGACCACTTCCACCCCTCCTTTAATTTCACACTTAGCTACCCTGCAGCAGAGCAGCAGCTCATCAGGCTGATGTTTCCTCAGTCCGACCCGACTCACATCCCCAGACTGCCTGATGATTCTTAGAATCCTTTTGAACCGGCTTTATTTTTTACTGATTCCTCCAAACTCTGACCCCCTGATGACCCAGTTTCTCCCGGGGAAACGGTCGGGTCTCACCTGTGTCCATCTGCCAGACGTAGACGGAGCCGTCGGAGCATCCCACCACCAGGTAGTCGTCGGCCGGCCGCCACTTGATGACCTGGATGGGGAAGAGGTGTCGGGACGCCAGCATGATGCACTTCCTCTCCCGCAGGCTGAGCAGGCCGACGGAGTGGTCGCTGGCCACGGAGCAAACGCAGTGCTGCACGCGGGTCTGCAGGGAGGAAACGGCAGGGACTCAAACCGCGACTGAACAGAGTCAGAGCTGAACGTCAGCAAAGATCCCTGTCATGATCAATTATCTACAGGTCAAAGTTCACAGTCTGGAGAAAACCAAAGCACAGAGGCGGAGGTGTGGTCATGTGGGCCAGAAATAACATGTTTGGAAAGAATTTACGGGTCGTCAGCACAAACAAATAATCCTCAGAGTAATTGATTACTAAGATCAGTTGGAGCCTGACTGGCTGGTGAAACTGAATTGATTTGGTTATCTGTGTTTCAATGCATTTCTAACATTGTACAAAAAAGGCCTAAGTAATTAAATGAAGAATCTGAAGAATGTGTCAAGTTTTAGACGATTAATCGATTAATTGTCAGAATAATCGATTACTAAAATAATCGTCAGTTGGAGCCCGACTGGTTTGTGACACTGAATTGATTTGTTTGTCTAATATTGATTTCCAATATTGTATTAAAAAAGTTAAATAAAAAATCTGCAGAATGTGCCAGTCCGATTAATCAATTAATCGTCAGAAAAATCGATAGATTAATCGCTAGCTAAACCAGTTCCAGCCCGAGTCGGTTGTAACGGATAAAGCGTGGAGCCGGACGGCCGGACGGACATGAAGACGTCTCCGGCCTTACGCTGCAGTTTTCCGGCGGGACGATCAGCTGGCTGATTTCCCCTCCATGAACGCAGAAGATGTGCTTCATCTCTCCGGTGAAAATGTCCCAGACGATGACGGAGAAGTCCACTCCTCCGGACACCAGGGAGCGCTGGTCGTAGCGGGGCGACACCTGGTACGGGTAGAGGACGCAGGTCACCTTGTTCCGGTGACCCCGCAGCGTCCGGTGGGGCGGCCAGCCTGCAGCGTCAACAGGTATTTTGTCACTTCATAAAAACCAAAAGCTGCATTTGGTGTTGCATTTCAAAGCATTTTAATAATTTTTAGCCGAAGGTGTTGAAGTTATTCAGACCATATTAAAGCTGAGCGTTCAGGAGCATGTGTCTGTGTCTCACTGAGTGTTTCATGATACTAGACCACCATCACCATCACCATCATCATCCTCACCCCTGCGCAGCATGTGCTCCCCCTGCAGCAGCTGCACGATGGCCGTCTGCGTGGCGGGGACCAGGACGATGCTGCCGTCCTCCCGGCCGCAGACCAGCCGGCCCTGAGACGGGATGTAGACGCTGGCCGTAACCTGGGCAACAAAACGACAGGAAATGACTCCACCAGACACAAAGAAGCAGGTTTCCATTTAGTTTCTGTTAATTCCTGTGAACCTTGATGGGCAGCTGCTTGTTGGGCAGGACGCTCAGCTGGTCGATGATCCCTGACGAGACGGGCGTCAGCTTATCGAACGCCTCCTGCAGGCTGATGGTGGACGACATCTGCAGCTCTGCAAAGAACCATCATCTGAGTCTGATAACAGACTGAACGATAAACACCGACCCAAATAAATACAGTTTATGAGAAAAGCTGATGCTGGTCAGTGACAACGTCTGTCCACCAGGTGTCACTCATGTACAGCAGCCTTCATATAAACGCTCATTGGAAGCAGATTATAGGAAAATAAACTATCAAAAACACATTTATATTCATCTTAATTTATATTTTATTTTGTTTGTTATCTTTATTTAATTAACCTTTTAAAAGGATCATTTCCACCTGTTGAAATTAAACTAAATCATAAAGTTTTATCTTCACCTGTTCATACTGAGGGAATGTTATTTAACCAATGAAATGTTTATTTTCTTTTTAAAAAAGGAACAGAATTATTTGTTTGCATGTTTTAATGTATTTCTATGTGGCATTTTTAAAATATTAATCAGTGACTAATCATCAGAATGATTGATTAATCGTCAGAATGATCGATTAATCGTCAGAATGATCGATTAATCGTCAGAATGATCGATTAATCATCAGAATGATCGATTAATCATCAGAATGATCGATTAATCATCAGAATGATCGATTAATCGATCGGTGAAATAACTGCTAGCTGCAGCGCAGCATCAGGCTGCTGCTCACCTGTTGGCGTGGTGGTCGGCTGCGGCGGCGTGGCGTCCGGGACGCTCCACAGCGACAGCCGGCCGGCCGAGTCTCCCTGGATCAGCAGCTTGTGGAACGGCTCCCGGCGGCCGAAGAAGAAGCGGGTCACCGGGGGACAGATGAGGAGCTGAGGGGGGAACGGATCAGAGGCTCAGACAGGAAGCAGAGCGCGGCCGCTGCAGCGCGTCGCTCTCCCTTCATGTGAGCAGGGCAGGTGGGAAACAGCAGCATGACTCAGGAACCAGCATCACACCTGGACAGGTCGGAGTCCCACAGAAAAACTAAATCATTTCACATCGGCAGCTGGAATTGGACCGCTAACCTGAAACCCGGTTCTGATGCGTCCCACACCCACTGAACGGACGAAACAGGAGAGAGGCCGGCGTCGCCACGGCAACGGAGGAGAGCCGATCAGGACAGGAGAGCCAGCAGGTGTCAAACCACCACCACACTAAAGTATTCACACCCCGGCAGCTTTCCAACGAAACGCAACACTTTATTGGGATTTTATGACACAAAGTGGAAAAATAATGATGGATAATCAGCATTTACTGAAAATAACATTTTAAAACTGTGACGTTCATAATCAAAGTAAGATTTAAAATCTAAATTAGGACGTTTTAATACTCCAGAATCTGAGCAAAAGGGAGCGTGTGCTGCCGGACACACCGTCCTCACACTGAAGCACAGTGGTGGCAGAATCATGCTGAGGGGATGCTTTTCTTCTGCTGGAGACTGTGGTGGAGGTTCACCTTACAGCAGAAAAACCTACAGCTAGAGATAACAGGAGATGGCCTAGTCAAAGTCCAAACCCAAAACTTGATGCTCACGGATGTTTTCTGTCCAGTTCAACAGCTTGAGATGTTTGATGAGCAGAAATGTCAGTTTGAAGGCGTCAGATGTGCTTAAGACAAAATCCCAACGAAACTCCGAGAGGATCAGCGACCTGAGGGAACGCGGAGCAGTTCACAGGGTGTGAAAACTTTTAAAGGCACAGCAACTCCAGACATCAGAGGGGAAAAGTTCTGCTCACCAGGACAGGAGGGAAGAAACACGGAGGCCGATCAGCAGCAGGCAGCCGAGAAGAAACTGACTGACAATACAAACATCTGCGATGGCCGATTGAGACAATCTGACAGGAACCCAGAGGGCCAGGTTCTCAGGGAGAGACGCCATTTTGGAGGGATTTAACTAGAATCTCTCAACTTTTTAATGTCTTAATATAGGGGCCTAGTTCTTCTAGTTCTAGTTCCTCTAGTTCTAGATCCTCTAGTTCTAGTTCCTCTAGTTCTAGATCCTCTAGTTCTAGTTCATCTAGTTCTAGTTCATCTAGTTCTAGTTCATCTAGTTCCAGTTCATCTGCTGCTTCTAGTTCCTCCATTTCTTTATCTGATTTCTGCAGCTCAGTCATTCACCTCTTCTTCTTCTTGCTGCCTGCTGCTGACTAAGCGTGTTGTGGGCTTACAGGCGCCTCTAGAGGCCGGTGTTGGTAAAGCTGCAGTGGGGTGTAGAGCTCTGGGGCGAAGCCACTGGGACGGAGGCAAATGACCTCCACCTCCTGCTCCTCCTGCTCCTCCTGCTCACCTCCGTCCTTCTGGGAGGAGGTGAGGGTCGGTTCATATGGGAGGGGGAGGCAGCAGTCAGAGAACAGGAAATAAAGGAAACAGAAAAACAAAACAACAGACAAAACGTAAAGTAAATTATAACATTCAGGACAAACAGGAAGTCCAACATGAACCCTAAACATTCAGCTTCATGCACACGGATTGAAGCGGAGAACAGTTCACTTCGTTTCTGTTCCCATGCTGAGTTCACCAGATTAGCACCATAACATGCTAACATGTGAACATCAGCTGGTTTAATCCACGTGTCTGAAACGAGTCCAGAACAGAAATACGACAAAAACAACGTCAGGCAGCGAAAGGTGGGCTTGGCAGAAAGAACCGAGTCAGCAGGACGTCAGGCAGGATGAGGAGGGTCCAAACCCACCGAGGAACAGTTCATCATTATTCATTCAAAATCTAACAGCTGAAACCGTCCACAGCTCCCTGCTACGAACAACAGCCAGGCTAAGTCAGCTCCACTGTTCTAAGGTTCAGAATATAACAAAATGCATTTCAGAAAATGAAAAATAAAACAAAAACATACATTTTTATATGAAGTGAACTGAAAACGTACCAAACTGTGACCCCCAGTCATCACCAGGTGTTTCACAGAAACAAGAGGAAACAAAATGGCCGACAAACATGAATCTTACAGAAAACCTGTTGGACATGAAGAGAACCGGAGAGGCCTCTGTGGATGACCTCTGACCTGTTTGTCTGAGCGCTCAGCGATGCTGTAGATCAGCGGGGGGATCGATCCTTCTTTGGTTCGCCCAACGTCGCTGCGGAAATGTTCGCTGGCGGACTGGCAGCTGAGAACCAGACGGATCGTTAACCCAAAGCGCTCAGAGACGCTCCTCCAGCCGGCGGCGTCCGGCCTTACCTGGCCGGCAGCTTGTAGATGTAGCTGCAGCCGTCTTCGGTCCAGATGATGACTTTATCCGCCGAGATGAACTCACCGCCGGTCCAGGACTGGTCGCTGTCACTGGGCACCGAGCAGAGCAGAGAGTAGTCTCCTGCATCGAACACCTGGAGACAAAGGAAGAGTTATTAGACAGGATGAGAGAGAGAGAGAGAGAAAGAGAGAGAGAGGCAGACAGAGAGAGACACAGAGACAGAGACAGAGAGAGAGACAGAGAGAGACAGAGAGAGAGAGACAGAGAGAGAGAGACAGGGAGAGAGAGAGAGAGAGACAGACAGACAGACAGACAGACAGTCGTACCCTCCAGTACTTGGAGCAGACCACCAGCAGGCTGCTCTGGGTGAAGCTGCAGAAGGAGATGCTCTGGCAGCCCTGGCAGTAGATGGGCTTGGACTCTTCCTCAAAGATCGGGTCCAGATCCTGGACCAGGAACGGACCAGAGGCTCAGATCAGAGAGAGAGTGTGTGTGTGAGTGTGTGTGTGTGTGTGTGTGTGTGTTCGCCTGCAGCAACAAACCTGCATCTTGCTGACCTCAGCTGTTATCATCCACACCTTCAAAATCCCCGTCACTGACACTGCCACCACCGTGTCCTCTGAGGAGCAAACCCAGGTTTTATCATTACGGCTCTGAGCTGCTAGCATGAAGCGCTCACCGTCAGGTAAACACACCTTGGGTCCGGTGGGAGCGGATGATGCTCATGGAGCTGATCCAATCAGGAGAGATCTTAGAGACCAGAGAGTAGAGAACCTCCAGGCTGGTGGCGTCCACCACAAGGATCTCTGGGTAATGGCCGTTACACAGCAGGCGGCCCTCCTTCTGCGTACCGATGGTGAACAGGTAGAACTGAGGGAGGAGAGAGAGGAGAGAGGGAGGGAAAGAAACAAACAAGAGAATAAAATATAAACATGAATTCCTAAGGACATTCTGGAACATGAAGACGATAATATCAAAAATATATGTGTGCTAAAGGTTTGTAGTGTTTCAATGACAGAATGTGAAGTGAAGCTAGCAATGTAGCTTTAGCTTCTAGTACATTTTTGTTGATGTACTCTTCATTGCCAGCAGAATTAATATTTTTGATTAGTGCTTTAGCGTTAGCATAACCTTTTAGTTAGCGGCGCTCGCTACTACTAAATGCTTTGATCCTTAAACATAAGATCAGAAAACTAAACGATTCTACAGAAATGACTGAACTATTTCAGCAAAACAATACATATTTCTTCTTATTAAATATGTTATGTTATAATCTGAGGAAGAATCTGACGTTGAGCTCATGAGTGAACTTCCTGTCTGCACCCTGACGCCACCAGGTGAGTCCGTGTCTCACCTGGATCCCGGTGTGAGCGCAGGCCAGCTTGGTGAACTCGATACAGCGCCCGTCGTTTACGTCCCACAGACACATCTCCCTGGAAACATGGGAACATGAAGAGCAGGTTTCAGGACGGACCAGGTTCTGTTAGAACACTGAGCATGCGGAGGAAACGGACCCGCTCTCTGAGGCGCTGACGATGTACTGCTTGTCGCTGCTGGCGCTGGCTTTAGACAGGCAGGTGATGGAGGCCGTGTGGCCGAACAGCATCGCTCTGGGGCAGATCTGGAGGCAGAAACCAACCAATCAGAGGAAGGAGAGAAAAAAAGCTTCTGCTAGAGACAGAAAAGGAACTAAAGTCACTAAAATCAGGATTTGATGTTAGGAAAATGTCTCTGAATGCAACTAAAACTAAATTTATAGTTAAAGAGAAAAAAAACTTAAACTAAATAGTGTTGAACTTGATGCAAAGGACCAGCTGGTCATTTCTGATAGAAGGTTAACATGGATGCAGAATATTAACAACAAAGGTTTTAAATTTCTAAAACATTTTGTATTTTATGTAAAACTACAAACTTACTTAGTTCATATGAGTTATTACTGTAAAATAATCTAATTAATGTTTTATGTAAAATCAAAACCTTGTTCAGAAATGTGTAAAGATGAAAACATGTAATTCACTGTTCCTTTCTTTACTAAAAAGGTCACAATATGTTTTAAATATATACATTTAAATGACCAAATACTTTGGGTAAAAGATAAACAAGTGTTTGATTTTCTCTGTCGTGTATTTTTTTAATATTAAAGATAATATGTTGATGGTGGATTATCTGTTTGTGACTGAAATAAAAATTTAAAAAATAATGAAAAAAATGCTAGAAAAAAATGAAAAAACTAAATAAAAACAAAAGAAAGATTTTAATATTAAAGTGCACAAAAGACTAATAACAAAAGGCAACAACAAGGGAAAATAAGTTAAAAAACCCACAGGAATTCCAACATTAAATTAAAAATTAAATAGTTTAAAACTCAAAGCACAGGAAGCAGGCCGCCGCTCCCACCTGCAGCTCGGGGGTCATGTCCCACAGGCAGATCTGACCGTCATGGCAGCCGGTGATGATGGTGGTGAAGTCGTCCATCACCAGTAAGCTGCTGATGCAGTGGGTGGGCGCCGTGCGGCCCCACAGCACGATGGGCAGGACCAGGTTGTTCCCCGACATGATGCTGACAGACAAACATGGAGGAGAGGCCACTTCATCACAAACCGGACCGACCCGGACAGACAGAACCGCTCCGACTCCACACTTTAATTCACCATTTAGGCTGAACTGATGCTGGTTGGACAGTTACTACCTCTGGTTCTGGATGCTTTTTTTGTTTGTTTTTACAGTTGTTATGACACGTAACCATAGCAACAACTAACTGGACACAGCAGATTAGCTTCTGAAAAGCTCAAATAAAACCTGAACTACGACCCCAAATCCCAGAGGAGTTGTAAAGGAGTCGACTCCCCTACTCCAACCAGACAGATTTAAAGAGGAGCAGCAAAAACAAACGATGTGGATTAGCAACTGATGATGTTACCCAGCACATGAGACTGTATACAGCAACAGCCTCCAGTCAGAAGCTTCTTCAGATTCAGATTCAGATGCGAGCCTGACTGCTACTGGAGAGGCGTTCTCCCCAAAACTTCTCCATCCACACAGATTCTCTGAAGACACTTTGATTTTGTGAGTTAAGACAACATTTAATTTCATTTTGGGATAAATAAAGTATTTTTAAGTGAATTGTATTGACCTGCAGCTCTTCATGGTCAGACTCATTTAAAATGTGTCCAAAATATGAAATTATGCAGAAATAAAGCTGCATAATTGGTTTATCAATCAGTGCAGTGAAGCCCTGCATTGACTGATCACCAATCAATGCAGAGCTTCACTGTTTTAGTAAGAAGGTAATCAGGATTCCGTATCTGCAGCCATGAAGGAACAGAGGACAGAAATCAGCATCAGATGATCGCATCAGCTGGTTGTGTTTACAGCCAAATATAGATCAATAATCTAACGCTTCCGTTTAAAACCAAACATTTTACAGCCTGGAATTAAACAACAGACAGATATATCTCTATAAATTATTATTAGGAGAACAGATAATTAACCCAGCAGCTAACTGTCCCTGATCATCGGACGCTAGAGGACAGGTTAGCTCTCACACTTCCGCTTCAGCGACGCTAACAGCTAACAGCTAACGGCTAGCGGCTAGCAAAACATTCCGATAAAAAAACGGCTGAGACGCACCAGAGACTGACGTCCTACTGGAACATGTCCGGCCAACTGACAGCTTTCACAAATACGGTTCCTCCTGCGGCGAAATCAGACAAAAAGACGCCGTTATTCTGCGCCGCTTCTGCTGGCTGGTCCCACCGACAAACAGACCTTACGGGTCAGCTGATCAGCTACATCCGGTCACTCACAAAAATAAAATAAAATAAAATAAAATAAAATAAAATAAAATAAAATAAAATAAAATAAAATAAAATAAAATAAAATAAAACATCTTATACAATCCAACAATTGTATCAGAAAGTCAATTTACCAAAACATGAGCAAATAATCGTAAATCAGCCAATGATATAGATACACGTTTAAGCAAAAAAACAGACACTAAAAAAATTAGGAGAGACTCAAATGGAAGAACAAAAACGAGCAAAAATGAATTTTGCATAATAGTTTCCCTTTAAGAATATTATTCTGACTTTGTAATTTGTGAAAAATAAGTGACAGAAGTGTGAGTTGCAGGACCAATTGGAGGAACATATTGGATATTATTATTATTATTATTATTATTATTATTATTATTATTATTCACTTTTTAGTGGCCCTAATGTTCTTCCATACTTTCTTCCGTATGACACAGCTCTACATGCTTTCGTCAAATATTAATTAATGCCACTGCATCTGATAACTTTGATTTTGTTTTGTTGTTTTGTTTTATTGTGTGTTTGGCATAAATGGGATATTTTGTTGTTTTGTTTTGTTTTTGTAGTTTCCTCCAAGAATCCGGAAGTGGTTGCTGTTGTTGTCTTCTCTTGACTTCCGCTCATCCTACCGGAGCACAACACGTGTTTAGCGACCCACAGTGAACGTTTCTGATTATTTAACTTAATTTATGTGTCTTTTTACCACTCTGTAGTTTTTTCACATCCTAAACTATAAAATGCAGCTGGTAGATTAATGTCCGGCTGTTTGTAGGCGGATAAACTGATGTCTCATCGAAGCCAGCTGCTGTCGGGACAGTTCAACATGTCTGGACTTGTTCCGTCACTCAGACACATGGACAGGGACGCAGATAACTCAGGACAGAAATAATGGACTATCAGTTTCCTCAGCAACTTTTCCCCTCGTTTTACAGCAGCGAACCGCCGAACCGGGTCCAGAGACACAGCGCCGGAGGATGGGGCTGCTACGACGGAGTCTTAGCGCAGGTGGGGGAGTTTTCTGAGCTCACCTGTCGAAGTTTGGGTCACACAATCCAGCTGAATAATGTTCAATATGTAAACAAATCTGAGATAAATGCGATGCTGCGTTCACTGACGTCTGGAAAGCGCATGTAAATTATTTAAAAGCACGTATTTTAGGTTAATAAACACTAAATCAATAGTTCTTGCGTATTAGAAATTTGACAATCATTTATTTTAGTAATCGATTATTCTGACGATTAATCGTATAAAATGCCACATTCTATAGATTTTTAATATAACCTCGTAATTTTTTTATACAATTTAGAAATACATTGCAAATGTAAGTAAATAAATAATTAAATTCCTTTATTTTAATATGAAAATAAATATTTTATTATTTGTTTACTAGAAATTATTTAGAGAATCTGAACTGGGTGAAACTAGTTTTGGCTTCAACCTCTTCACAGACATGTTTTTATCTTTCATGCAAAGTATATATATATTGTTTACTGCTCTGGATATGTTGTTTTAAGAAAATGGTCTTTCTTTGAGTCTGTTAATGATTAATCGATTACTAAATTAGCTGACAATTATGTCAATAATCAATCAGTCACGATTAATTGTTTCCCTCCTAGTTTAATCCCATTTTCCAACCTCACATTACACCTGTGGCGCAGTGCATTCTGGGCAATTTGCTGTATTAGTTTTCCTCCAGGTGTTTTGTCCTGAATGACGGGGAGGAGGTTGAGTTTGATGATGATGATGTTGACCTAATGCGGCTCTGGTTCCAGGGCGGCACCGGCTCTCTCTCCAGCTGGGCGTTCAGGTCCAAACGGCAGGTTGGAGGGGAGGTCTGGCGCCAGATGGAGCCGGTTCCGGTTCCCCTGCTGTCCCCCAGGAAAGGTGAGCCGGTTCTGATCCAGAAAACATCCAGAGTCGGCGCTCAGTTGGCTTTATTTCCCATCGTCTCTTCGTCTTTATGTTTATTGATCTCTAATAAAGCCGTAGAGCCGTAATAACTTGTATTTGCTGCTGTTTGTAGTTTTCCAGTTTTCCTGATGCTTCTGTGGTTTTCCTGCAGCGTTCCAGGAACTCGTGACGCCTCCTGATCCGCTGGACTTCTTAAAACATGTGAGGAACATTTTAATAAACCGATCAGATATTAGCAGCCAATTTCAGCTGATAATGATTGAAACTACCACTGAGCGATTATGGCTTGAAAACAAAAGATAAATGACAGAAACCTGTCCATCATTCCTTCTGGATGTTGTACAACAGAGTACTGGGACCAGGCTACAAAACGTCTTTGTTTAATTATGAGAACATCGTCATAATATTAGCAGAGACAAACAAATATCACCAGAACAATGTTTAAAAAATACAAAAATAAATCATTTTTAATGAGAAAAATAAAAAATCCTGTTGCTCATAATAATTTAATGCTGATGTGTTAAAAGATAAAATATTTACTTATTTGTAAAACTTATTCCAAAGATTTCCAACATTCCTCATTTTCATTTTTTGTTATTTTTCATGTTGGAGTTTTGATAAAATTCCTTCTTTACTATCACAACTTTGCTCTGGCATTATGTTGACCGTACAGTGGACCTGAATCCAAAGGCCAAATAAATAGAAGATGACAAACAAGATGGCCGCCGTGGCTGCCTTCAGTTTGAACTGGAAGGAATTTTTCAAAAACCAAAAATTTGATCAATCCATAAAATAAAAGATCCGAGTGGATTAAGTGGAAAATTCTCAGTTTTCTGGAGAATTTCTCGGCTCATTTCTAAAATAAACCCAAAAAAAAAGAATCAGAGAGTAAAATGCGTTCCTGCTCCTTCGTCCAGATGCAGAACTTCTTCATGGATCACGGCCCGGACGCCTTCGGGTGCATGAGTGAGATGCTGGGGGAAAACTTCCACTTCCAGAAAGCCAAGTTGAAGAAGGTGAGTCCGGCCCGACCTGCTGCCGACGGCTCAGATTAAAGCTTCAGATTAATCTGCTGCTGTTTTGCAGAAATGTCGTCGGGATTCGATCAACATGTGGAGGACGAAGAGCTTCGTCGACCAGCTGAAGTTCAACATGTGAGCAGAAAACCAACTGGGTCGACTCAGAACAGAACTAGAGAGAATCTGAAAAACTGTTTCTACTAAAGATCAGAGGAACTTTGATTTGTTAGAAGAAAAACCGAATTAGACGCAGTGAAAACTAAATGTTTTGAAATGAACCGATCTGAAAATTTATATTACTATTTTATCCAAGGTTTACCAATATTTTTGTCCAAAAAAATAATCCATTCCAATTTTTAGTGCAATATATTGTGTTTCCCAACTTTTTTACTGAGTAAAAAAGGGGGCGGAGCTTGTTCTGATTTCCAGCAGTCTTCAGCCAATCAGAGGCTAAAGACTCTGATTTAGCCAATCAGAGGCTGTCTTCTTTAGGCAGACTTAGAAAATTAAACTAAATACTTGTTCATTTAGTATTTAATTATTTAATTAAGTTTAAAATAACTTAAATTATGATGGACACATTCATATTTATTTATTTTGGAAAAGATCATAAATAGGAAAATTTCAAATTATTTTTTTTATCTACTTGGAAAATAAGAATCTGAAATATTCATGATGTATTTGGTGTTAAAGCTTTAGGTTTATGTTGTGATTTTTGTCTGATGTTGTTGTTTTCCACCCATCTGATGTCTTTCCTGTATGAATGCCCCGATTTGATATCTGTTCTGATATGTTTATACCTGCCGTGGCCAATAACTCATATTTACTGATAATAAAAAAAATTTCCCAACTGCAATTAAAGAATGTTAAAGTAGAAAATTATTTTATTAGGGGAGAAAAAGTCGGGCAAAATACAAAATATTAATCTTTTAATAACCAGACTTTCTGAATATTTAGAAAATTTCATCCTTATCTGTTGTTTCGTTTCGTTCCCCAGGTGTCCCATGGCGTACCGGTCCCGGTCTCTGGACCGGTACTCCAGCCTGCTGTGGGACGTGGTCCATGACGTTCCTCCGGACCTGCTGGGCTCGCTGCTGTTCGAGGAGCTGACCGAGCAGAGGGACCGCATGCAGTTCTCAGAGGCGGCCACCGGGGGCGCCCTGGCCTTCGTCCCGTTCTCGCAGAGCGATGGCTGCCTGCTCTACCCCGGGGGCCTGGGGATGGACCGCCTCAGTATCCTTTAGGTCAAAGGTCAGGTTTTATTCAAGCTTTGAGATGGTAAAAAAAAAGACATGCTGTTGCCATGGTTACACATCACAGGTGTCCAACAGGAAGATAAAAAAAAATCATTCCTGTTGCATAGAATCCAAAACCAGAGGGAATAACGGTCAAACATTCAGAAACAAACTGGAGCCAGAAGCACTGTTCTTAACGCAGTACCTCAGACTTCCACAGGGTGGTGCTGGAGCGCGACGGCTCCGCCTGCATGGATACTGGCCAGAAGCCGGTCAGCTTCCAGCTGAGGGGTCCGGTCCGACAGATCAGCTGCAGCTCGCGCTTCGGCGACAGTACGGCGTTTTCCGGAAGGATTCCTGATGCTCCCGGAGCTCCAGCTGATCGTTTCCTGTCGCCCTGCAGGCTGCGTCGCCGTGCGCTCCGACCACGTCTGTGGCGTCTGGGGCATGGGGGACCAGAACGAGCCGCGCCTGCTGCAGGTGGTCGGCACCGAAGCTGCTGCCAGCTGCGTCAGCACCAGGTAGGGTCAGCGCCAGGTAGGGTCAACACCGGGTAGGGTGACGCTGGGTAGGGTCAGCGCCGGGTAGGGTCAGCGCCGGGTAGGGTCAGCGCCGGGTAGGGTCAGCGCTGGGTAGGGTCAGCGCCTGGTAGGGTCAGCGCCTGGTAGGGTCAGCGCTGGGTAGAGTCAGCACCAGGTAGGGTCAGCACCAGGTAGGGTCAGCGCCTGGTAGGGTCAGCACCAGGTAGGGTCAGCACCAGGTAGGGTCAGCGCTGGGTAGAGTCAGCGCCTGGTAGGGTCAGCGCTGGGTAGAGTCAGCACCAGGTAGGGTCAGCACCAGGTAGGGTCAGCGCTGGGTAGAGTCAGCACCAGGTAGGGTCAGCGCCGGGTAGAGTCAGCGCCTGGTAGGGTCAGCGCCGGGTAGGGTCAGCGCCGGCGAACGAACCAACAGACACATCATCAGTATCAGTAGAAAAGACGACGGATAGAAAATTCAATATTTAACATGTAGAATATTCACTAGGCTTTCATTCAGAACCGCACTCCATTGTGGGAGACGTAGGCAGAGGAGAGAGTTTAGCTGCCTAACTTCTAACAGCTAACTAAGCATCAACTAACTCACTCACTTTTCAGTTACCTAGCAACTAACTCACTCTTTGGTTACCTAGCAACAACCTGCTTTCTTGCGCAGCAGCAGTTTCCCACTTTGCCTCAAAGCTGCTTAAAAAAAATAAAAACCCAAGTTGCAAATTGAAGGTCACAGCATTTCAGATATTTAAAATAAAAACACTAATCAATAGTTATTGATATTAACTGATATGAATGGTGATAAGTTTGTCAGCCGTATCGTCCGGCCCGGAAGCTGACCTCCTTCTGTTTGTTTCCTCAGTCCGCACATTCTGGGCGAAGTTCTGGTGGCGAGTGAGAGCGGAGCGGCGAGCCTGTGGACGGTCGGCAGAGGGTGAGGAACAAGCCGACCTGCAGGTTTGGTCCAAACGCCACAGAGTCCCAGAGTCTCCTGCTGTCCCCCGTCAGGTTGCAGAAGGTCCGAACGGAGGAGAGCAACTTGTACTTCAACGCCAAGTCGTCATGGCGATGGTGCGAATTCTCCGCCCACCCACGAGTGATGCTGTACGCCGACCGGACGGGGGTGGAGCTCACAGACTTCAGGCTGAAGGTGGGGGAATATTAGCGCTGGATTCACAAAACCATTCCTGAGTCTCGTTTACGGCGAGTCAATTTAAAACGTCCCAACATCGATTTTAAAAAGTACAACCAATCTGTGTTGTCGCCATGGAGACGGTACAGGACCGAATGCGTGTGCATAAATCAACACAACAAAGAGGAAATCTTTGAAAAAGTTTCAACCAGCTTCGTATTTAAGGACATTTTGACGTTTGCTGCGTTTCAAACGTTCATAAAATTGTACAAATTGGAATTATGAAAGTAACACCGATAGCGCTGATTTTGAAAACATTCTTTGATTTAGGATGAAGTGGGTTTTTTCAGCTGTATTGAAATGACTAAATTAACATGGCAATGGAAAAGATGCTTTTGCATCATGAGTCATGTGATCAACAAGCGGACGTTGCTACTGGTGGAAACAACAAAGAAGACGACAGGAAGTGGTTGGAGGATGTTGATGCTGCCTGGTTTTTAACGATTTATCGCATGAACAAATTACCAACGTTCGATTTTAATTGTGTTTCTTATTGACCTGAAACACAGCAGTGATTCTCAGCATTATCAGAATATCGACACAGTTTTGGTCACACTCCTCTGGACTTGAATCGCTGCTCTCTCTCCTCCAGCTGGAGTCGCACCCGGGTCTCACTCTGTTCCGGATCAGCAGCACCTCAGACTGCCAAAGGGGAGAGCGCCTCCTGCTGGTCAGATTCCTGGGAGACGTTCACCCCTTTCACCACCTCCTCACCACGCAGGTGAGTCTCTTGGTTCCTCCGTTTCGTCCCGCGCTCCAGATGAATCTGGACTTCCTGTCTGTCTCTGCGCAGCACTCGGCCTACATCATGGACGAGCGGTTCCCCTGCGTCCCCATGCTGAAGTGGGACCACATGATGGAGGCTCCGCCCCTGTTCTGCCACGTGGCTCCGGGCTCCGCGTCAGGAACCACGAAGGTTCTGCTCGGGTCGCAGTCGTCCCAGGAGGTCACTCTGCTGCAGTACTCTGGTGAGTCAGCAGGGGGCAGCAACAGCCAAAGGTCCTGGTGCTTTTCAAGGTTTTGGAAACTTTTTGTTTTCTGACCAGGCTTGTTTTCAATTCCCTAAGTTTTACATTTAATTTTAAAATCTCTTTTCTTTAATTCTGGTTGTTTGTTTTAATTTATTTCTGCATTTTCAGATACGTTAGAGAAACATTTAGTTACTTTTGCTTTGTCCTCCCTGTTGGGTATTTTCTTGTTTTTTGTTTTGTCTGTTAGGATTTTTGTTTTGTTTAGTATGTTCATTTATCCTAACTATCCTAAAATATTATTTTTAAATTTTATTTTATTTTTAATAAAAAATATTTAGTATTTTCTGTATTTTCTTTTATGTTTTTGTAAATTTTATTTATTTCTTTTGGTCTTCTCTGTTATGTTTTGTTTTTAATTTTCAGTTTTTTGTGGTCATTGTCGGAATTTCAGGTTTTTTTATTTATTTTTTTTACTATTTTAATTTTTTGTAAATTTTAAAGAATTATTTTCTTTTGTCCTTGCTGTTTGTCTTTCCTCTATTTAATTTAATTTTGTTGTTTTATGTTTGTATAATTTTTTGGTTTGTTTATTTTTCTTCTCTGTTTAATTAATACTGAATCAGTGATTCTAAAAAAAAGACCAAAAAAGGTTTAATTTTGTGCTAAAATCGTCCCACATGTCGGATCGGTTCCGCGCTCACCGTGTTTAGAACCAGTAAAAACCGTTTTGCTGTTTTTATTTTCATGTTTCTTCTTCTCCTCCTCCAGGAGGCGCAGTGGAGGCGTGCTGCAGCCACGGTTCTCCTCAGGTTCTGCTCAGACCCAGAGACAGTCTGGCTCTGCTCCCGGTCCAGTTGCCCCACCGGCAGCAGACCGCCGCCCACAGACTGGCTTCTCCCGCTGCAGGTCAGCGCCGCCCCCAGCAGAGGGCGCCAGCGCCGAGTCGGCCGCCTTTAACAGATCTCCTTTATGTTTCCAGGCCTGACGTGTCTCCAGAGGACGTCCGTTTCCACGGCGACCATGATTGTCCTCCAGCTGACGGCGGCGGGGGACGTCTTCTACCAGATCCTGGAGCGGGATGATGGAAAACCCGGAACGCCGGAGGCCGGAACACCAGAGACCGGAACGCCGGAGGCCGGAACACCAGAGACTGAAGTTCGCTTCCCGTTGTTGGTTGCAGAAACGTCCAGTGACGAGGACGTCGTCATGCCAACGCAAGCTCCCAACGCTCTCACGTTTGTCCCGGAAACGCCCGACAGGAACCAGAGTTCGGATCGGTACGCCTGATAAATGAAAACAAATTCAATAATTTCCTTTTGCATGATTTGCTGTTTTTCTCTTTCTACCAAAAACTGGATGATAAAATTTCCAGTTTGGTGTTTTGGTCTCAACTAACTTCTTATTTTGAAGGTTTTCAGAGACTTTATGATTCATTTTATTTGTTGTTTTGTTTATTTTTCATATTTTAAATGTTTTCAGTTCCAGAGTTAAATGTTAGAATTTAAAGTTTATTGATCTTTGAATGTGTTCCTGGTCTCAAACCAACGATGTCGTCGTTTGTCATGATAACCAGCAGCGTTTGTTTTCCTGCCAGGCCTCCGGATCGGATCCCGGCGTTCGTCGCCGTTGGTAACGGAGCGGATTGTTCGGCTCCCTCGGCGCTGAGCAGCGCCACGCGTCACGCCTGGAGGCGCTGGCTGCAGAAGCTGATGAGACAGGAGGGGAAACCCGGCGCTCCGCCGCGCCTCGCGGTCCGAACCGATGGTCTGCTGAGCGTGCCGGAGCTGGCTGCCGCCGGACGCCACCTGCAGGGGGCGCTGCAGCAGGACCTGCAGCGCTGCATGCGGACGCGGTCGCTGCTGCTGAACAGCAACCTGGACCCGGTTCCGGTGCCGCCGGTGGTGGACGCCGAGGCGTGGCGCGACCTGCTGAGCAACCGGCTGACGACGGCGTGGCGCGGCGGCCAGGAGGCGTGGCTGGAGTGGTGGCAGGAGGAGCGGGGGGCGAACCAGGCCATGAAGAGGGAGGCGCTGCGGAGGAAGAGGAGGAGGGAGAAGGAGGCGCAGCGCGCGGCAGGGCGCCACCTGCAGCTCAGCGGCAGCTTCACCTCCTCCGTCAGCTACCAGACGGACCTGGACGACTTGTCCGGCTGGTCCTCGGGGACCAGCGGCCCGCTGTCCGACAGCCAGTGGAGCAGGCCTCTGGGCCAGCTGGCCTCCTTCCTGGAGGATCAGGACGACTCGCTGCCGCCGGACCGTCTGGATCCGCCCTGCAGAACTCCAGAGCCACAAACAGCCAATCAGAGGAGCAGGAACCTGACCGACCAATCACTGAGCTTCATGTGGGAAACACAGGTGGGAATGATGCTGCCACCACCAGGTTTCAAAGGGACGGTCAGTTTATACATGTTAGACAAAAACATCTGTTCATCCATGTATGTGATCAGTTTCTCATCTAATTATCACCAATAATTAATCAATCTTTACTTCATGTCGTCCAGATTTAAATGTCTGAAATAAACAAAAATTTTCATAAATACTCAACAGAAAAACACATAAACTGTTTTATAAGCATCTTCACACCACAACAATTAATGATTAATCAATTATTCAAACAATCTTCAACTAATTTAGTAATTGATTAATCATCTGGAGTATTTAGACTCTCAGGCTTTGCTGGAAGAACAACAAACTTAAAGCAGGATGAAGTTAAAACTGCAAAACATGATCAACTAATCAAACGATGCAGCGTTCACTAAAGAAATACATTTGTTTAGTTTTTTCATTTAAAAATGAATTATTTATTTTAAAGATTTGCATTCTTAATGTTTTTCTAATATTGTCTGAAAGAAATCCAGAAGGGATCATTTATTTTATTCAATTAATAGATTAATCGTCCAACTAATCGATAGAGAAATAAATGACTAAATCAACCCATTCATGAGTTTCCACCACAGTGGATGGAAGCAGCTAGAAGTCTCACTTTTCTTTGTGTTAGCTTCTAGCTAGCAGTCTGTTTCTGTCATTGATTGATTGATCGATTGATGGTGTTTATACCTGAGCTGGTTAGCGTAGGGACGTGTTTTTGTCAGCAGGTGTCAAATTAAACCAGTCAGGCGAATTACTGATTGGACCACACTGTGACATCACTTCCTGTCTCTTGTTTCCTCAGGACGATCCTCCTCTTCATCCCACCCCCTCCTCTTCCTCTCAGCTGCCCAGCTTTCCGTCTCTGACGCCCTCCAGGGCGTCGCAGAGCCAGCGGGGGGCGCTGCAGGGGTCCCAACCCAAGAAGAAGAAGTCCCGGATGGGATTCTGATCCCAGGATTGGATTGTTGTGACTCTAATGGTGGAACAGGAAGCAGGAAGTGACCCGGCGGAGGAGACGGAGCGGCCCGCCTGGTAGGACTCTGTGGTTGTTTTGTGCTAAAAACTGTAAACGTGGATTTAAATGTTATTTTCATTCAAAACAAAAAACTAATATTTGCACAGAGAAGCAGAAAGACGTTTTATAACCTGGCTGGGTTTCTCCAGGGTTTTCTAAAAATAATAAAGTTGAGCGTGAAGAACCATCGCCTCCAGACTCCGAGTTCGTCTCTCCAGATCCTAAAATCAAACTTTTCTGAACCGGAACAGTTTTTAAATCTCCGATAGCCGTCAGGCTGAAGTTAAAACTGCTGATCGTTTCATTCATGAAAAAATAACATTTAAATCTCAACTTTGGTGCCAGAATTAGTTGTTCTCACTGGTTGCTATGACAACATAAATGCATCAGTGTTTTTAATGTATCTGCATCACTGTGATGAATTCTGGTGGCTGTTCATAAACCAACCTGAGCTTGGGCTGGGAAATCTCAACATTAAGAGATAATATTTACTGTAAAACCAATTTTTCACACAAAACTTAGATTAAAATCTTTTTTTATTATTTTCAAAATTATAAATTCATTTCAAACGAAGATCTCGTTATTTTAAGATTATTGATCTCGACGGCATCTTCATCTCTGCATTGAGATCTGATTTGAAAACATTATTCAGCTTTAATTGGTCGTCAAAGTAGAGCTGAAACGATTAATCATGATTAATCAACTGTTCAATCAACCAATTTAATCATGATTAATCATTAACTGGAGTATTTGCTGAGAGAACAACACACTTAAAGTAGAAACTAAGCCAAAATTGTAATAAAAACATTTTGCATTTAAGATGAAAATAATCCTCATTTTAAGCTCTTTTGCCATTATAAATCCAAGTGGTTAATTATTCACTGAAGGAATGCTATACTGTTATGTTTTTAGTAATATTTGTTTTCTTATTAAAGAAAACGTTGTGCGTTTATAATGTGTAAAATGAGGACTTTGCAGAAGGTGCCAATTATTCAACAATATGATCAAAGCTGGTGCTAAAAAATTAGCTTCAGATCTGTTTGTCCAAAAAAGATCAAAATCTTATTTTATCAAGAAAATGAAGACACTTGCCACAAAAAGAGCTAAATATTGTATTAACTCTTTAAAATTATGATAAAAGTTCCTGTAACAAAACAAACTGGGATCTTAAGATGATAAAACTGGGTTTATTTCAAAATAAAATAAATTTCTCTTTCAGGTCATTAATTAAAAAAACTTTTAGTTTTCTGATTTTGTTTCTTAATGCTGAGGTCAAACGATGACACCAAACTAGAGCTGCAAGAAATGCCTTAGTGATCGATTAATCAATTATTAAATCGATTAATCAATTATTCTGATGAAGCTTTATCATTTTTTTACTCGGTATACATTAAAGATGCTAATTAAATCATTCAGCTCCGTTTAAATTGGAAAATAAAAATATTTTGCCCAAACTGCAATAAGCAGATTTTTTCCCCTCCAGATTTCAAATCTGAAGAATTAAAAATATTTAACTGGGATTTTTAAAAAGTTATTTTGATGTGAATTCTCTCCTTTCCTCATGGAGGATCTTATTCAGCTAAAAATGAACAACCAGCAGGCAGTGGATTAAAAATAGCTTTTTTTATAAGGTTTTTCTTTTTCAGGACATGTGACAAAAACAGAATAAATAACTCACTATCTACAGAACTATTAACAGATTTTTTTGTACACATTTACAGTTTTACAGGTTTTTCTATAAACATTTTTTCACTTTTTTTTGACACATTCTGCATTATTTAGTCTGAAACAACATCCTCACCTTCAAACTGAGCTAAGCTACATCATAGCAGGTTCACACGTCCACATGTACACTAAACACACGTCCACCTTCTAACACATTTCAAAACAAAAACTGTGCAAATTAAAGTTGGAAACAGAAAGTAAAAGCAGCAGCTTTCTCTGGATTTACTGTTTTCAGCTGATATTTGGGATTAAACACAAACAAACGACTCGATCTGCTGCTTCCACCTCCTGCGCTCCACAAAAACAGTCGTATGTTAATAACAGTCAAAAGAAAAACAGACATTCTGTGGGACAAACGCGACACGTTTTGGCAAATAGTCTTTGTTGCAGCCTGGTCTGCTGACTCAGCACCGAGAGGCTCAGAGTTTCTCCAAAACTGACCAGGAAGTCGTTGCATCCTGGAATGTGACGCCGCTACAAGCTAAAGCTAGCAGCTGCTAGAGGTTGTGCGCCGCTCCGCCGGCGGCAGAGCGTTAAACGAAGACGGCAGGAAGTGAAGGGGACGGAGAGGAGGCCAGGCACGGGGAGGGGGCGGAGCCTTCAGGCGGCGAGGTACTGATGGCGGAGGTGCAGCGGGAAGAAGGGGCCTTCGGCGTCGCTGCCCAGAGAGCTGCAGAGAGACTCGTCTCCTGAGCTCATCACGTCTTCACCAGAGTCCTCACTGTGGACGAGAAGGCGGGAAAATTTAACACCTCCAGACACAACCGCAACCGAACTTCTCTCAACATTTGATTTAGGGATGAAACGATTAATCACGATTAATCGTTTATTTAAATATCATTAACTAGTTTACTTATCGGTTGTTTGAAAAAAGCCATTTGCTGAAAGAACAACACACTCAAAGCACAAATTTAGCCAAAAAAATCTTCAGTATTTTCTACCCAGAATTCATCTGGATCAAATTCAGTTATGAATCCAAGAAATAACAAATCAGAAGACTGAATATTTCATGCTGCTGTGACAAATGATCAAGCGTTCACTAAAGGAAGGGCATGTTGTTGCATGTTAGGCCATAAAATGTTTATTTTCTTATTTAAATAAGGACTTTGTGTATTTTTTATGCATTTGTGATATTTTATATAAAAAAGATGACGCAGTTAAATGAAAAATCTGCAGAATAAACTTTTTTTAAAATAAATAAATCCCAGTAACATGTGGAAAGCTTAACATTAAAACAGTTCAGCTGGTTTAGTGATTATTGTTGGATTAAATGATTAATTGGGTGCAGAAGGTGCTTAATGAGATCTTTTTGTTGTCACAGAATTTCAACCAGGTGAAGTTGAAACTGCTTCTGCAGGCGTTGCATGCATAATTACATTCTTTATATTAAATTATATATATATATATATATATATATATGTGTGTGTGTGTGTCTTTCCACAGTTGTGGTGTGCTGTTCTTTCTGTAAAATTACTTCTTTTTGTGTCGGTATATTCCAGTTAACGATTAATCGACTACTGAATTAGTTAACAATTATTTCAATGAACAATTAATCACGATTAATCGTTTCAGCCCTTTAGTTATTTTGAAATCATAGCCAGGATTTAGTAACATGAGATCAACATATAACCTAAACTGCTTCGTTTTTCACCAGAAATTATATTTCAAACTAAATATTGAAGTTCTCTGCTAATAATCTTAAGAAAGGTCAGGTTTATTCTTCCTCTGCATCGATAAAAACTCAGATTTCCAGGTTTTCTGAAAACCAGGAAGTGGAGCAGAATGTGGACCAACATGTTTTCATTTAGAAACAAAAACTGAGCATGAACTGGTTCTGCAGGAGAAACAACAGATCAGCTGGTTAAACTTCGACAGTTTCTTCCTCTTATCTCAGAGTTACATAAACCGTGAGCCCCCCGCCGCCGCCGCCCTCTGCTGATTGTGAGGTAATAAAACTGTCTGAGGACGTGACCAGATGCGGCGCCGCGTTGTGACACATCAGAAAGCCGAGTGTTGCTGCACGACTTAGTTGCCTCAGACGATTATTCCTGTAAATATGACGCGATTTGATTTGAGGGAACGACTTTTACTGACTAATGCTGATGGAAAATGGGGCGTTGCCTTGGAGACGCTTCGGGGCGTGGCCGCCTCCCTTTCAGGTGAAATACCTGGGAAGCTTTCTGAGGCGTGTTGCTGTTGCAACGCGTCGCTGGAACATTTCACTCATACCTTTTATTTTGATTCCAGTTTCAGGGTGTGTTTGTTTCAGGTCTGTTTGCAGATTATTATTTTAATAATCGAGTAATCTACCAATTATTCTGACGATTAATCGATTATTCATCAATTAATCACATAAAAAAAGAAAACTAGAAATGTATGAAAGAGAAAAGGCCAGTTAAACAAATCAGTTCCTTTTTAACATGAAAACAATTTACTGCTTAAAATATAAAACAGATTTTTAAAGTGCAAAAACAGATTAACTTTTAAAAATGAAACTAATTTATATTGAGGTTATTAGTAAACATTGAACTTTATAGTCCCTTCACCTGAAGATTTTTTACCTAATTTCATAAACTAGGTATTTCTGATTTTTTTTATTTCATGTCATTCTTCTCAAACAACGAGCGACGAAATGGAAAAACATTAAAAGTTAAAAACGGGGGAAATTACACTAAAAACCAGCAGAGAGCAAAAAATAACATAGTTTACTCTTCGGGCTGACTAACCGGGCTTTATTCGGTTCCGACATGTTTATGGACTTGGTTGGGTTGGATTATTATTATTATTCTTTTAGAACCGATTTAAACTTCAGTGTTTCCAGCATGGAGGACGTGACATTCGTGAAACCCAGCTGTATTTTACGGGTTACGCAGCGAGCCGTCTCCCTCCACGGCTGCTAACGGCGCTTAGCGTTAATCAGCGGCTCATTGATGGAGGTGAGAGTGACGGTGTTTCCACCCGGATGCATACCGGTCCGGGCCGACCAGTTTAAAGTAACCCCTGGTTTCTCTCACCTCTCGCTCTCGTCCCAGCAGCCCTCTGGGATGGTGGGCAGCTCCGGCACGCTGCGGTGGCTGTGCAGGTTCTGCGCGGTCCGCCGGGACACGATCCACTGCAGCTTCCGGTGGTTGGGCTTGCAGCACTTGGGCGAGGCGTAGTCCGACAGGCAGCGGGCCACCCGCTCGCTCCACCGCTGCAGCTCCGCGTCGGGAATCTGAAACCGAGACAGCGGGTTAAACGGTCGGTCAAAGCCGAGGCTTTCCTGAAGAGTTGTAAACGGAAACGGGCCGTTTTGTTCGGGTCGGCAGGTTAAAACCCGACCTGCAGCTCAGAGCCTGCTGCAGCTCAGAGCCTGCTGCAGCTCAGAGCCTGCTGCAGCTCAGAGCCTGCTGCAGCTGCTGCTGCTGCAGCTCAGAGCCTGCAGGCGGAGCTCCTGCTGCTGCAGCTCAGAGCCTGCTGCAGCTCAGAGCCTGCTGCAGCTGCTGCTGCTGCTGCTGCTGCAGCTCAGAGCCTGCTGCAGCTCAGAGCCTGCTGCAGCTCAGAGCCTGCAGGCGGAGCTCCTGCTGCAGGGGGAATTCAGGGAATTTCAGAGACAGAAAGTTTCTCTGTGTTCCAGGAAAGTGAACTCTGCTGCTCCGTGTGACGCCTCCTGCCAGCCAGTTTCACTTTAACGTTACATAAACATCATTTATGGCTGCAGTTAAAGTTTTATGTCTTAGTTTACCTGTACCTGCTGCAGAACACGATCACATCATGTTCTGTAATGTTTCCTGACTGAGCTCACAACAAAATACACATTTAACAAAAATAAATCCTCCAGTTTCACTAACATATAAACTATAAGACGATCGATTGGTCACCGATCCCTGAGGAATAATAAAACCCAGGATTTTCTGATAAACAGAAGAACTCCTGACTCATCAGGAGGAAAGTCCCGGTCGGCTCGTTTCCTGGACGTACCTTCAGGTGTCTCTGGATGTGGAAGGCGATCTCCAGCATGTCGTCTGACTGGATGCTCTTCATCTCCTGCCTGAGGAGAGCCAGGGCCAGGACGGACGGCTGCAGGGACAGACAGACGGACTGGATCAGAACCTCAGTGCGGTCAGACCCAGTGGGGCTCGGCGGGACCGACGCTCGTCCTACCTTTGCTTTGGAGAAGGAGATCCGGCACAGACAGGCTTTCAGCTGAGCTTCCAGCTTCTCCAGGCTCAGCGTCTCCTTCCTGTTCACAACAAAACAACCAAACCACATCAGAGTCACGACGACTTTTGAGATTTCTGCACATCTGGCACCTAAAGATGCACAAACCTTCAACCACATGAGAAAAACAACTTTGCAGTTTTTCAGCCCCAGGATGAATTTCCCAAAAACTGGAATCAATTAAGCACAAATTTCCCTTTTTTAACTGATGTTGTTCTAATGAACCTTCAACATTTTACAGCCCAAGTTCAGGTTAAAACATTCATTAGAATTTAAAGTTTGATTTTCCTGAATGTGTTCTTCCATTATATTATCCAAAAAATGGTCTCAAAGCGACAGTACTGTCATCTAGTCGTGATAACTTCAGAAACATTCGTTACCATATCAGATCTAAACCTGGTGATTTTCCTCACAGCTGATTCGACTTTCGGAGGTGAAATTCATGCAATAAACCGACTCCAGAAGAAATCTGGACATTTTTATGTTTCTTCTCAGGTAATCTGTCAACAAGCTGACAGTGTAATCCAGCTGGAGCTGAACTTTGTGTTCAACCTCTGCAGCCTGGAAGCAGCCGCGTTGCGTAAGCGGCTGCAGACGGCCGGCCGGCCTTATCAGCGCCGGCTGCCCTGCTTTACCCTCTGCAGCAAACAGGGAGCAGCTCCGACCCGAACCCGGCACTGACGCACCGATGAGGCTGTTATGGAGGCTGTAGCTGATTCTGACTTGGTTATTTCTTTATCTGCATCTTTAAATGTATGTCTAATATTGCAGAAAAAGGCTGAAGTGATTAAATGAAAAATCTGCAGGATGTGACCATTTTCCCATTTGATTAATCGTCAGAATAACCGATTAATCGTCAGAATAACCGATTAATGGTCAGAATAGCTGATGACTGAAACGGTTGTGATTGCAGTCTGCGCCTCACCTGTAGGTGGCGTGCGTGAGCGTGATCTGGTGGTACAGCTGCAGGAAGGTTAAGGCAGTCACAGCTTTGGATTTGAAGCGCAGCTTCTCTGCGACGATCTTCTCCATGCGGCCGAGGTCGGACACGGTGAAGCGGCACTGGCCGATGCGGATGAGCTCGTCGGCCGGCGTCAGGTCGCACTCCGCCTCCGTCACTCTGGCCGCCAGGTGGAGGCAGCTGAGGCTGACGCAGGACAGGTGTTTGGGCTGGACCTGAAGAACATTCAGAAAAATCTTTCACACGTCGATGCAGGGAAAACACCATTAGCCACTAATTCAAGATGGCCGCCATGGTTGTCGAGGAAAACAAATTTTTGTACTAAATTTGAGAATATCTGTCATAGATGATTGTCATCTTGTGTTTCCTTTTTCTAATAGACATTTTTCAAAATGGCTGCCATGGTTGTAGTGAAAAATCTGTTTGAACTAAAATCAGCCGTAGTTATTGCAAGTGGTGGGCACAGCTAGCCAAAAAGTTAGGTTAACTGACAGCTAATTCACTTAGCAAGAATCTTTGCTATGCTAATCATAAACATAAAAGAATTAGAGAAAGCTAATGCTAATCATGTTAAAAAAAACTTACTGGAAGCTAACATTAAACTGTCAAACACATTAAAAAGTGATCGGAAGCTAAAACTAAATTGCTAAACACGTAAAAAAAAAATTTTAAAACTTGCGGAAGCTAAAGCTGACCAGTAAGACGATCTTTCTCTGTCGTACATTTTCATCTCCTTCCAGTTTTTGACTTCTGAGAGACACGTAAACTCCAAAGTTTTGCTGCATGTTGTTATTTTAAAGTTATATGAACAGGATGAGCAACGTCAAAAACTTATGATGTGACAAAATGTTCATCCAAGTCCTGGAAATTAAGATTTCATGACAATAACTGGTCAAAACAGGGTCAAAAATGGTTGTCACCCTGAAATTCAAGTGGCTAATATGAAAAACACGTGACCAGAGGATTGAGCATGCTAATGCTAATGCTTGTATCCACAGTTTAAAGATTTTCACAGTAATTTTCTGGACTGGAGGCGTTCGGTCGTACCCTCATCATAGCCAGGAATCTGTCCAGCAGGCTGACGGCTTGGACGAAGCTCTGGGTGCTGTAGCCGAAGAAGCTGGTCAGGCTCCACAGATCCTCCACGGTCACATCCCGGCTCCTGGCTGTGATCTGGCCGCCGCTCTGGGGGGCAAAGACAGTTTAGAAAATCTCACAGCAGAGTTTCTTTGGACTTTACCGGACGGACGCGTTTCTCACCTGCTGGGCAGAAACGATGAGGTTCAGGCCCGTCTCTCTGGGCAGAAAGTCCGCCTCCTGCTCATAATTCACCCTCAACTCCTTCATCAGCCGCACGGCATCCATGTTCACGGTTTGTTTTCCCACCACAGTTCAGACACTGCAAGGAACAGAGAAGATCATTTAACCTTTAGCCTAACCTAGCATAGTAGCTTCCCTGCAGCTACTGGAAAAAACTAAAGAGTCCCATTCATCGTATGGTTCATCATGACAATTTTAATTCATCGGACATGATAAATCCTAAATAGTGATATTTAAAAGAAGTCAAAACTATCTGTATTGTTATTTTTTTGTTCTAAGAAAGTGTCAATAAATTTGAAAATATGATTAAATGTTGTTACTGTTTGTGGTTTATTGGTACTAATCACTTTTTTGTGTGATTGTTGTTCAAAAAAAGTGTACTACAATAGGAATGTTTTCCTACAACAGTATTTGTGTTTGTGGAGCTATAACTGCTGTAACACACAGTCACAGCCATAATATTAGCTAAAAAATTAGTAATACTTAGGTTTTATTGTCACTTTTATTGATTTTACAATAGTACCACAAAATATGCTGTTTAAAATGTAAGTCTATATTGCCATACAATGACACTGTGTTTCATAATTTGTGATTTCCCCTGCATTCATTATGTAAAACTGGATTCCTAAAAACAAAAAAGCACTCCGCACTTTTCAGATCTCCAATCGTAAACTATTTCTGACCTCCTTGTAAGGCTTCAGGTTCGGGTAGAACCCGGTTTGTGTTCCGGGGCTGTGCTGTGATGTAACCCTGTCACTGATCGGCCTCTTGGCCCCGGCAGGGAGCCCGAACCCGGCCCACTTCCCCCAGCTGGAGCTGGGCTCCGGTGTCAGGTTTCCTCCGGTAGACGCCTCTCAGTTTGACCCACAAACAGAAATCTACATTTTTTAGACGTTTCCCCCTCTAATTTAACCAGAAAACACCGCATTTAAACCCGAACCTGCCGGGTTTGGGTCGTTAAAGTGGACCGTTACCGTCGAACTGAGCTCGAACCGTTTGTTTGCGTTTTTAAATCCTCTGATCGGAGCGGGGGGAGGGGAACCGCTTTTAACATATATAACCACATCCTCTCCTTCTAAAACAGCCACAATCACACATTTTAGTTCATTATCACATTTATCAGGAATCTGAAAGAAAATGTGGAAAAATATCCTTTAATATTTGGAAATTGGAGAATGTATGTCAAGATTCCAGATGAACGACGGTGAAGTTGGCTTCCGGTTCGGTCACGTAAACATATAAAGTAAAAAAGGAGATTTCACTCTTTTTCAAAAAGATTTAAGATTTACTGGCTTCAAATTCAGAAAAATGTGATGAAATGAGATCTTTTAAATTATATTCTTGACTAATAACACATCAAATTGTTCTGTGGTGGTCCAGGAAACCTTCATTATTTAATTTTCTGCTACCGAGACCACAAAAAGTAGAAAAAATTGCATCACAATTTAATGTTTCACAGCTCTGTGTTTATATTTTTATAAATTTATTTAACTGCAAAATAATAGAGATTAGATTAAGAGGAATTTAGTGTTCAAAATGAATTTGTATTTCACGCGCAGAACAAAGGTTTCACAGGTTATAAATTGTATTTTAAGGAACATAATTTCAATTTAAAGCAGATTAAAAGAGTTAAACTCTGAGGCTGGATGTGGTCTGGCTTTGAGTTTACAGAGACATTAAAACTGAAGCTGGGTTTTTGTTTGTTTATTCACAAACACAACGAAGATTTAACGGGTCAGAGAGTTTGTTTTAAATTGTTTTGTTTTTTTAATTTTGATTTCTGTTCATCATAAAGTAATCGATCAGTTTTAGATTGTAAACTAGAGCCGATGTAAAAAAAAAAAAAAAACACACAACAACAATAAAACAATAAAATGCTGCAGATTTGAAAAACGCTGCGGAATAGTCCTTTCCTGAGGCTCCGAATCGGAAACTATCTTCGTCGCCTTTATTTTCGGTTATAGGAATAACGGCATAACTAAAGCTTGGTAACGTTTGAACAGCATTAATATATTTATATTATCGGTAAAATATCTGTAGCTAAAAGACAATTGTTGGCTATTTATTCTTCCTGTGGTTTTTCCCTTTGCTAAAACGGAATCTAAGCGGAATATTTTCCCGTAACAACTCGGTGTCAGGACGAGTTAAAAGCTGGAAAACACTTTAAAACAGTTCTCCTACCTGTTATTGCTGGTTAAAGCCACATATCTATCGTCTGTTGTCGTTTATTCCTTCCAGTCTTCTCTCCTCTTTTCTACTCCTCCTTTCTCTTTCCTCTCTTTTGTTGATGTTCAGACAAGCCCCGCCCACGTGTCCTAGCAAAACCGCAACAACCAATCACAGCCTTGGTTGACGTTAGCAACCGCCTCCTTTTAAGGACTAATCGCATAAATCAACGGTTGCAACGAACATTTTACTAAGATTTTTCACTTTACTTCGATCTAATATATCCATATATTTCCTCTAGGTGTATCATCTGTTGAGAAATATTAAGAGTGACTGAAATCTAAAAGGTCTTCGGCTAGACGCACCCCCTGTGACTGACTTTTCCATTACCCAATCAGCAACCGGCAACTTGTTGTTTTCAAATAGTCCGCCCAAAATTCTACATTCTGATTGGTCTAGGGAAATGAATGCTCCTGACGTAATCTGGACATTATGTATTTGTATTTGACAGCTTTTTAACAACTGTTATCAACCAAACTTGGTATTAATCTAAAAAACAACGTCTGTAATCAGCTGAAACACTTATTGACTTCTTTCGGGCTCTGATAAAGCTGACTTATGTAAAAATAGGTAATTAGTTTAAGGTTAAAATGTTAGAAGAGCCTTACAAGCTAATTAAAGTGAAACACACCCTATTTAATTCAGTTCAATTGAAAACACTTTAATAATCTCAGATAGAAATTGAGTTTTTGAGTCACAAGGACATTTAATTTCCCAATGGGATCAATAAATTAGAAGTTGATAGCTGTGGGTAGGAAAGATCTTCTGTAGATGTTTGTGTTGCAGCAATTATGAAGAAGCCTATCAACTTATTACCAAATATTCTTAAATACTTAAATAAAACGTTAAACACAACACAAAGTATTTGTTTATTTACAACAAATACTTTATAATTAGTACACCCACATCTATCTACAGGTTTTACTGAAAAGCCGATTTTGCTGCAACCAAATCAGCTGTTAGTTAATTTATAGAAGTTAATTTATAGATTAGATTTCTTTCAAGCATTTTGAAAGAAATCCTGTTCTTATAACTGAGAATAAATTTGTGCAACTGAATCCAAATTAATTTGAAAACTAAATGTCGGTTTTGATACAGCAAACCTGCAAAATCTTAAAGTTTTGGATGAATAGCATCTGTTTCCTATAAAAAAAATAAAAATAAACTAACATTTGAAAAACTAATAAAGAAAATAACTGAACTATTTTTGTTTTGTTTGATTTAATTGTGTTTGTTATTATTTTCTTGAATCACGAGTATTTTTTGACTGTTTTTGTTCCACAAACAAAAACACTCTGTTATGGAACAACAAAAGTACTTTTCCACCATTCTGACCTGCGTACATATATGTACATATTTGTTCTTTTTATCTGCTCTCTATGTCTATATTTAGAGTCTTTGCGCTGTGAGCGTGTGAAACAGAAGGTAAAATCTTTATTTGTACAAATGTAACGCCTTATTTACAGTGGAATCGTTACATAACAATGAACTAGAAACAGAAGGTGCGATTGTTTCTCGCGTTAGCTCTGGCCGTAGGTGGGCGGGGTTTCATCCCTCCCTCTCTCTCCTCCCAGTCCCCTCCTCGGAAGTAGACGTATCCCGTCTATATTCCGTTCTTATTTTTTTTTTATATATTTATATATCAACCCCTCTACCCTCAAAACTCACAATGGACGACTAAACCGGAGCACGGGTCCTCGATTCCACCCGTCTTTCTTCCTGCTTGGATCGAGAGGACCGGATGAAACCCAACTGTGGTTTTCTCCGCTTCGCAGGGGAGGTAAGACGCCGGGCTCCGTCTACTTCCTGGCGCTGACTCAGGCATTTAAATGTCCCTGTGGTGGTGTTAGTGTTTATTACTGCAGCACAGCAACCAATTGCCTTTATTTCACCCCAACGGAAAGCTCTGAGTTTTGTTTCTAGAATATATTTAAACAATAAATCTTCTTTTTGTTGTCCGTAACGTTAGCCATCAAGCTGCTAGCTGCGCTGTGAAATTAGCTGCATTCCAGAAAGTAGTTCGTTTCATTTTCAAATGCACCTGTCTTCTGAGTTCTGGAAATTTCCCTAATTTCTGTCGGACCGTCCAGGTGTTTTCCAACCTGTCAGCAAGCTCTGTTTCTAAAGCTTTGTTTAAAATTAGCAACTAAAATTATTACGTTTTTGTTGACAAAATCCAACCCTTTTGATCAATTATCCATCCAAGGATATTATAGGATGATTTAGATCAAGTCTTAGAATGATCTAGTCAAAGTCCAGACCGAAAGGAAAATTGATCTTCACACATGCTTTCTATCCAGTCTGACTGAGCTTTAGATGTTTTGAAATAATGAACATTTTGCAGCTGTATGTCAGCAAAAACTGATTTAAATTATTGATCTGTGTCTTTATGGAAGTATCAGTTAAAACAGCAGTTAAGTAAATTGAAGCTTGCGGTTATAAAGTATCAAAATTTGAAGAATAATTTTACAAATTACCTTTTTTTTTCAACTATGATGGCATCAGATGTTGAAATGAATTTAACTTTAGCACAGCGATGTGTCAGATTTTCAAAAACTTAATTTCTTACATTGAAGCCTCTGGAAGGAAAAAATATAAAAATCTCAGAAATTTCATATTTAAACATTTTAGATTTTGCCCTTCAACCTCATCAATGTTTTGTAATTAATGTTTTACCCATTTTTCTGGTTAATTTGTTAATTTTATTAGATATTTAGGTCAAAATTATCATAACATTTGATGTTTCCCACTGAAAACATCACCAGTCCAGGATGTCATGTTAACAGCCATTACTTGAGTAACAAAAGCACAGCCTTATATTTTCAAATCAGTTTGATTTAAAGGTGCACTAATTACAATTTTCTGTCCGATCACCAATCTTTAAAGATCCTGACCTGGCAATTCCAATGTTGGATTTTTTTTTTGTCTGAAATTATCAAGAGCAAATGGGGACATTGGCTGATTTTCAGAGCTTTATGGAGGCAAGTAAGTTTGGCTTCACATGTAAATATCAGCAGATTGACAATTTCCGAAAATGAATGGGGCAGTCATATGTAAAACTGTTTCCTTCGATTGTTTTAGAAATGCCACATATAACAAATATGACTTAAAAGATATTTAACTTAGTAATTCAGCGTCTTAAAATTGGACGTCTGTCTCTTTAAGAAACTCCTGCTCTCTCTGAAACTCTGCCTTTATTAACCCTTAAACAAATCATTTTTACCAGCGTTTCACTGAGAAGCAGCTCCTATAATGAGCTCAGCAGGTGTTTGCTAATTGCTGCTGGCTAGTCTGAAGGAACTGAGTTTAGAAGGCGGGGCTAGGCCCACCCAGGCGTTTTGCACAGCTGAATGGTTGCCATGGAGATTGAAGGATTCTTCAAACACATGTGAAAGAATCAAAGCAACACTCGAGGGAATAAAATTATAACATGATGGAAGGCTAAAATAAATAATCGGTTTTAAATAACTGTCCCTTTAAGCCAACAGAACTCGATGGTTTGTTGTTAAATAAACCAACTAAAAGCTGAAACTTGTTGGGTTTTAAAATGAAAACCTTTAATTAAATGATAAAGCAGGCACTTTGAAAGCGTTTGCATAAAAACACACGTGTTTATATGAAGCTGAGCTGTGTGTGTGTGTGCGCGTGTGTGTGCGTGTGCAGGTAGCTGTATCCAGTGGGGAGGTCGGCTCGACCCGGGGAGGCCAGGATGAAGTTCGCCCAACCCTGGGGACGCCAGAGGCTGTCTTTTCTCCTGGAGAAGGCCGCCTCTAGGGAAGCCCAGACGTGGAGGGGCTACGTGGCCAAGAAGCAAACCTCCCAGGTCAGGACCGGCGAAAAACTGCAGAAACTATACATGCTAACACGTTTCTAGAGAGAATATCTCCAGAAATAACACAAAAACAACTTACAAGTACATTTTCAGCTAGAAATCTGAGCTTGTTTTATTTAAAAACTCCTTAAATTTGATGAAAAACTTCTAGTCACATAAAACAAAACATTTTTATGTCGTCCAAGAAATTACTCAAGAGTAAAAACATATTTGGTAAAAAGTTTACTGAGTGACTGATTAAGTTATCAATCATTTAATATTTTAAAATTACATCATCAGACGGACCAAAAAATAAAGTTCAGTAGAAATTTTTTTTATTTTAAGGAACAAAATGACAATAATTCATATAAGTAACAAAAAATAACAAAATAAGGCAAAATGAATTTTTCCAAATCAGTTTCTTTCACTAAATAACTTTAACTAACCTGCAGGTGAGTTTCTGGTTACAACATGTTTGTTTTTCATTCAGTGGGAAGAAAATCCAGTTTTTACTCAAGTAAGAGCAGAAATACTTCATAATAAAACTGAATTTTTACTACAGCGTAGTAGAAATACTCCAACAGTACATTTTTTTCAAAAAGTAAATTTTATTTAAATGTGGTTACTGGGTCTCAAACCAGTCAGGGATTTCCCACTGTGGAAACTGGATGAACTTCGGATGTTTCTGCTTCATTTTGGGATTTTTACGTCACTGATTTCAGTTGGTTTTCAGGGAAAAACCTGAACGACGTCAAAAACAAACTCATTTCTGCTTTTTCTTCCCTTTCAGTTATGAAACCGTAAAATGACACAAGTAGGAAGCGTCGAAACTCTGTGTCGTATACATGCAGATGCATCCATATGAGGTCAAAGTCAACTTTGGTCAAAGTTTCTGTTTGTTGTTTTAGACTAAAGGAGAAATGGAGGCAGCAGCGTCTCCCAGGCAACGTTTTATTAACTCACATTAGAAAGAAAAATCTAAACATCTTCATCAGTTTCTTTAAAATGTTTTGACATCGTTTTCAGAATAAGTTCTGACATGGAAAACGTCTCTGTAAACACATTTAACTTTATTAACTTTTCCAGAGACACTGAACTCTGAAAATGCTAAAGTCCAAACCTGCAGTTTGTTGTTCAGGTTCTGAATAAAACACTAAAACATTTATGGGTTGCATTAGCTGCTACACCGTTAGCTTTGAGAGGCTATTTTGGGCTAGCATACCCTAACCCTATTATTGCTATTCTAGGCTAGCATAGCTTCACTGATAGGCTAACTCCTTTTAGCACAACTTGAACACAGCAGTAGTCTTTTCTGGGAACCAATCAGATCGTTTTTAGAAGCAGAAATTAAAACTGAGAAGTTTTTTCCATCACTGTTGTTAGCGGATGTCGCTTGTGCGTCAGATTTACGGGTTTACCAGAAACGTGCAAATAAAAAGGTTCCGCCAAAACTTTTACAAAAGTTTAAAAAAAAATTAAATTGTGTTACATTTTTAATGTGTTGATTAAAATTAATTCTCTCGAGTTTAATAATTAACAAGCTTGTGAATTTGTTAGATTTATTTGGATCAGAAATGGAGGAACAGATGGGAGGGAATCATTTTATTTAGATTTTCTTCTCTCCGTTTTCTTGTATTTTATTTCTTGTGTTTTATCTATTTGAGTCATCCTGGTTGTGCAGCTGTTTTTAGTAAATGGCTTCTGTTTCTTTTAAATGCTTTTTAAATAGTTTGTTTAGGAATCGAAAGCAAAACACAACCAACATTCCAACCTACCTTCTAATTATTAAATACCATAAATACCATAAATACCATCTATTCATTCACCGGTTTATGAAAAACCAACCAACCACAGAGAATCATATCCTTTAAAATGTGTTTTATTTTCTTCAGTCTCCTTGAGGTGTGACGTGTTTCCAAACCGTGAGGTTAAAGTTGCGAAATGATTGTTAAACTGTTGACGAATTGCTCGGTTGCCATGGTCACGTGAGTCTGGGTGGCGTTTCGACTCAGCGTTTCACAAAAGACAGAAATAAAACCTGCAGTTCTCAGACGTGACACACATTCAGGAAGCAGCAGAAACACTGAGTCACAGAACAAACCAGCTGACAGGGTGTGTGTGTGTGTGTGTGTGTGTGTGTGTGTGTGTTGCAGCTCAATCAGCTGGTCTCACCCTGTCTGCGCTTTGCTTTGTGTCGTCACCTGTTTGTTTCAGACGTTTTGTCAGATCCTGGACACGCCTTAACTCAACTACTGCTGCCAAACCAAAGTTGTTAAATTCAAAATGAAAACTTAGTTCACTGTAATTTATCTGGTCTTACCTGCTCAAAAACAAAAATAAAAAAAGAAGTTTGTATGTCCACTTCAGATCTAAACATAAAAAGGCCCTCACTGTTGCTTTAAGAAGATAAAAGAAAACATTTCTTACCTTTTGGGTTCTCAACTGTTTTCTGTTTTCTTGGCCAAATTTTCACCATTTTTTATTTGTAACGAAGGGCCGAACAAAATCATTTCAATGAACCACAAAAGGCCCCCGAGCCACACTTTGAACACCCCTGTTTTAACTCTTCTTCTGCGCCTCTTTGTTTACGTCCATCAATAAAGAAATGAAGTTAAAGTTTCTGTCCGGTTCATTTGACCTTCTGACCCCACAGGAAGGCTTCATACTTGAAATCCTTAAAAGTTCTTGAAAATCCTTGAATTTCAATGAGTTGTTTTTAAGGTTTGTACATAATGTAACATTTGATGAAAAAGATCAATTTTGACATTAACCGTTGAAACCAGATATATTCATACACCTGATAAAAAGGTTTAAAATTATTTAATGTCTGAAGTTGAATCTAAACTTTTCTTGTTTTAGGTAAAATTAGCAAAATTATTTCCATTTGCAAAATGTCAGAAAACTTGGTGAGAACATTTTTTTTATTTAATTTTTAAAACGTATTATTCCCTATTGATCTTATATTTTATATGTTAAACCAAGTTTTTAAAATCTTTTTGTTAAATTACTGATTTTTTTCAGACTTGGGTGAAACATAAAATTAAATTATATTTTATTTTACTCTGTCCTGCTCTATAATGTAAAACACCATAAAAAAACTTTATTAATAATATAATAACTCAGATCATATAATAGTGAGTTTAAATGTCGTCTTTTCGGTTCATTTGTATCGTTTTAAATCTCCAAAGTGGGAAAGTTTGCAGCCTGGCCGTCGTCATGGTAACCTGTCGTGTGGTTTCAGGATGCAGACGTCTCCCCGGCGCAGCGGGACGAGGCGGTCCGCTGGCTGACGGAGCTCCACGGCCGGCTGCAGCTCTACCCGGAGACCCTGGTGTTAGCCGTTAGCATCCTGGACCGCTTCCTGGCTCCCATCAAGGTACCGGACAAAACAACCAGAACAATCAAAACTATATCAGCAATAAATACATTTAACTTAATAATTCAGCTCAAAAACTCTAGTTTCATGTGTTTTCCTTCCATCGATTGATTGATTATCGGTTCTCAGGTCCGTCCGAAGTACCTGCGCTGCATCGCCGTCGCCTGCTTCTTCCTGGCTGCCAAGACCTGCGAGGAGGACGAGGTAAAACCTTCAGCACCGGGGGGCAGCGCCGCTGGGGGAACGGCAGGGAGAGGCTCACCGTGTGTGTGTGTGTGTGTGTGTGTGTGTGTGTCTCAGTGTGTTCCCTCTCTGAAGGAGCTGGCTGCCTCCAGTAACTGCGGCTGCTCTCCGTCGGAGATCCTGAGGATGGAGAGACTCATCCTGGACAAACTGGACTGGGACCTGCACACCGCCACCGCTCTGGACTTCCTGCACATCGTACGTGTCTGTCACACACACACACACACACACACACACACTTGGAGCTTAATCGATTATTATAATAATTGTCAAACTTGACTTTTCTTAACATTAAAGCAGAGAAATCTTTGAAATATAATTTCAGTAACGNTTTTTGACTGTTTTTGTTCCACAAACAAAAACACTCTGTTATGGAACAACAAAAGTACTTTTCCACCATTCTGACCTGCGTACATATATGTACATATTTGTTCTTTTTATCTGCTCTCTATGTCTATATTTAGAGTCTTTGCGCTGTGAGCGTGTGAAACAGAAGGTAAAATCTTTATTTGTACAAATGTAACGCCTTATTTACAGTGGAATCGTTACATAACAATGAACTAGAAACAGAAGGTGCGATTGTTTCTCGCGTTAGCTCTGGCCGTAGGTGGGCGGGGTTTCATCCGCTCCCTCTCTCTCCTCCCAGTCCCCTCCTCGGAAGTAGACGTATCCCGTCTATATTCCGTTCTTATTTTTTTTTTATATATTTATATATCAACCCCTCTACCCTCAAAACTCACAATGGACGACTAAACCGGAGCACGGGTCCTCGATTCCACCCGTCTTTCTTCCTGCTTGGATCGAGAGGACCGGATGAAACCCAACTGTGGTTTTCTCCGCTTCGCAGGGGAGGTAAGACGCCGGGCTCCGTCTACTTCCTGGCGCTGACTCAGGCATTTAAATGTCCCTGTGGTGGTGTTAGTGTTTATTACTGCAACATAGCAACCAATCGCCTTTATTTCACCCCAACGGAAAGCTCTGAGTTTTGTTTCTAGAATATATTTAAACAATAAATCTTCTTTTTGTTGTCCGTAACGTTAGCCATCAAGCTGCTAGCTGCGCTGTGAAATTAGCTGCATTCCAGAAAGTAGTTCGTTTCATTTTCAAATGCACCTGTCTTCTGAGTTCTGGAAATTTCCCTAATTTCTGTCGGACCGTCCAGGTGTTTTCCAACCTGTCAGCAAGCTCTGTTTCTAAAGCTTTGTTTAAAATTAGCAACTAAAATTATTACGTTTTTGTTGACAAAATCCAACCCTTTTGATCAATTATCCATCCAAGGATATTATAGGATGATTTAGATCAAGTCTTAGAATGATCTAGTCAAAGTCCAGACCTAAATGAAAATTGTTCTTCACACATGCTTTCTATCCAGTCTGACTGAGCTTTAGATGTTTTGAAATAATGAACATTTTGTAGCTGTATGTCAGCAAAAACTGATTTAAATTATTGATCTGTGTCTTTATGCAAGTATCAGTTAAACAGCAGTTAAGTAAATTGAAGCTTGCGGTTATAAAGTAGCAAAATTTGAAGAATAATTTTACAAATTACCTTTTTTTTTCAACTATGATGGCATCAGATGTTGAAATGAATTTAACTTTAGCACAGCGATGTGTCAGATTTTCAAAAACTTAATTTCTTACATTGAAGCCTCTGGAAGGAAAAAATATAAAAATCTCAGAAATTTCATATTTCAGCATTTTAGATTTTGCCCTTCAACCTCATCAATGTTTTGTAATTAATGTTTTACCCATTTTTCTGGTTAATTTGTTAATTTTATTAGATATTTAGGTCAAAATTATCATAACATTTGATGTTTCCCATTGAAAACGTCACCAGTCTAGGATGTCATGTTAACAGCCATTACTTGAGTAACAAAAGCACAGCCTTATATTTTCAAATCAGTTTGATTTAAAGGTGCACTAATTACAATTTTCTGTCCGATCACCAATCTTTAAAGATCCTGACCTGGCAATTCCAATGTTGGATTTTTTTTTTTGTCTGAAATTATCAAGAGCAAATGGGGACATTGGCTGATTTTCAGAGCTTTATGGAGGCAAGTAAGTTTGGCTTCACATGTAAATCTCAGCAGATTGACAATTTCCGAAAATGAATGGGGCAGTCATATGTAGTGGCATTATAGCACAATCAACTAACTGTTTCCTTCGATTGTTTTAGAAATGCCACATATAACAAATATGACTTAAAAGATATTTAACTTAGTAATTCAGCGTCTTAAAATTGGACGTCTGTCTCTTTAAGAAACTCCTGCTCTCTCTGAAACTCTGCCTTTATTAACCCTTAAACAAATCATTTTTACCAGCGTTTCACTGAGAAGCAGCTCCTATAATGAGCTCAGCAGGTGTTTGCTAATTGCTGCTGGCTAGTCTGAAGGAACTGAGTTTAGAAGGCGGGGCTAGGCCCACCCAGGCGTTTTGCACAGCTGAATGGTTGCCATGGAGATTGAAGGATTCTTCAAACACATGTGAAAGAATCAAAGCAACACTCGAGGGAATAAAATTATAACATGATGGAAGGCTAAAATAAATAATCGGTTTTAAATAACTGTCCCTTTAAGCCAACAGAACTCGATGGTTTGTTGTTAAATAAACCAACTAAAAGCTGAAACTTGTTGGGTTTTAAAATGAAAACCTTTAATTAAATGATAAAGCAGGCACTTTGAAAGCGTTTGCATAAAAACACACGTGTTTATATGAAGCTGAGCTGTGTGTGTGTGTGCGCGTGTGTGTGCGTGTGCAGGTAGCTGTATCCAGTGGGGAGGTCGGCTCGACCCGGGGAGGCCAGGATGAAGTTCGCCCAACCCTGGGGACGCCAGAGGCTGTCTTTTCTCCTGGAGAAGGCCGCCTCTAGGGAAGCCCAGACGTGGAGGGGCTACGTGGCCAAGAAGCAAACCTCCCAGGTCAGGACCGGCGAAAAACTGCAGAAACTATACATGCTAACACGTTTCTAGAGAGAATATCTCCAGAAATAACACAAAAACAACTTACAAGTACATTTTCAGCTAGAAATCTGAGCTTGTTTTATTTAAAAACTCCTTAAATTTGATGAAAAACTTCTAGTCACATAAAACAAAACATTTTTATGTCGTCCAAGAAATTACTCAAGAGTAAAAACATATTTGGTAAAAAGTTTACTGAGTGACTGATTAAGTTATCAATCATTTAATATTTTAAAATTACATCATCAGACGGACCAAAAAATAAAGTTCAGTAGAAATTTTTTTTATTTTAAGGAACAAAATGACAATAATTCATATAAGTAACAAAAAATAACAAAATAAGGCAAAATGAATTTTTCCAAATCAGTTTCTTTCACTAAATAACTTTAACTAACCTGCAGGTGAGTTTCTGGTTAAAACATGTTTGTTTTTCATTCAGTGGGAAGAAAATCCAGTTTTTACTCAAGTAAGAGCAGAAATACTTCATAATAAAACTGAATTTTTACTACAGCGTAGTAGAAATACTCCAACAGTACATTTTTTTCAAAAAGTAAATTTTATTTAAATGTGGTTACTGGGTCTCAAACCAGTCAGGGATTTCCCACTGTGGAAACTGGATGAACTTCGGATGTTTCTGCTTCATTTTGGGATTTTTACGTCACTGATTTCAGTTGGTTTTCAGGGAAAAACCTGAACGACGTCAAAAACAAACTCATTTCTGCTTTTTCTTCCCTTTCAGTTATGAAACCGTAAAATGACACAAGTAGGAAGCGTCGAAACTCTGTGTCGTATACATGCAGATGCATCCATATGAGGTCAAAGTCAACTTTGGTCAAAGTTTCTGTTTGTTGTTTTAGACTAAAGGAGAAATGGAGGCAGCAGCGTCTCCCAGGCAACGTTTTATTAACTCACATTAGAAAGAAAAATCTAAACATCTTCATCAGTTTCTTTAAAATGTTTTGACATCGTTTTCAGAATAAGTTCTGACATGGAAAACGTCTCTGTAAACACATTTAACTTTATTAACTTTTCCAGAGACACTGAACTCTGAAAATGCTAAAGTCCAAACCTGCAGTTTGTTGTTCAGGTTCTGAATAAAACACTAAAACATTTATGGGTTGCATTAGCTGCTACACCGTTAGCTTTGAGAGGCTATTTTGGGCTAGCATACCCTAACCCTATTATTGCTATTCTAGGCTAGCATAGCTTCACTGATAGGCTAACTCCTTTTAGCACAACTTGAACACAGCAGTAGTCTTTTCTGGGAACCAATCAGATCGTTTTTAGAAGCAGAAATTAAAACTGAGAAGTTTTTTCCATCACTGTTGTTAGCGGATGTCGCTTGTGCGTCAGATTTACGGGTTTACCAGAAACGTGCAAATAAAAAGGTTCCGCCAAAACTTTTACAAAAGTTTAAAAAAAAATTAAATTGTGTTACATTTTTAATGTGTTGATTAAAATTAATTCTCTCGAGTTTAATAATTAACAAGCTTGTGAATTTGTTAGATTTATTTGGATCAGAAATGGAGGAACAGATGGGAGGGAATCATTTTATTTAGATTTTCTTCTCTCCGTTTTCTTGTATTTTATTTCTTGTGTTTTATCTATTTGAGTCATCCTGGTTGTGCAGCTGTTTTTAGTAAATGGCTTCTGTTTCTTTTAAATGCTTTTTAAATAGAGTTTGTTTAGGAATTGAAAGCAAAACACAACCAACATTCCAACCTACCTTCTAATTATTAAATACCATAAATACCATAAATACCATCTATTCATTCACCGGTTTATGAAAAACCAACCAACCACAGAGAATCATATCCTTTAAAATGTGTTTTATTTTCTTCAGTCTCCTTGAGGTGTGACGTGTTTCCAAACCGTGAGGTTAAAGTTGCGAAATGATTGTTAAACTGTTGACGAATTGCTCGGTTGCCATGGTCACGTGAGTCTGGGTGGCGTTTCGACTCAGCGTTTCACAAAAGACAGAAATAAAACCTGCAGTTCTCAGACGTGACACACATTCAGGAAGCAGCAGAAACACTGAGTCACAGAACAAACCAGCTGACAGGGTGTGTGTGTGTGTGTGTGTGTGTGTGTGTGTGTGTTGCAGCTCAATCAGCTGGTCTCACCCTGTCTGCGCTTTGCTTTGTGTCGTCACCTGTTTGTTTCAGACGTTTTGTCAGATCCTGGACACGCCTTAACTCAACTACTGCTGCCAAACCAAAGTCGTTAAATTCAAAATGAAAACTTAGTTCACTGTAATTTATCTGGTCTTACCTGCTCAAAAACAAAAATAAAAAAAGAAGTTTGTATGTCCACTTCAGATCTAAACATAAAAAGGCCCTCACTGTTGCTTTAAGAAGATAAAAGAAAACATTTCTTACCTTTTGGGTTCTCAACTGTTTTCTGTTTTCTTGGCCAAATTTTCACCATTTTTTATTTGTAACGAAGGGCCGAACAAAATCATTTCAATGAACCACAAAAGGCCCCCGAGCCACACTTTGAACACCCCTGTTTTAACTCTTCTTCTGCGCCTCCAGGTCTCGCTCTTTGTTTACGTCCGTCAGTAAAGAAATTAAGTTAAAGTTTCTGTCTGGTTCATTTGACCTTCTGACCCCACAGGAAGGCTTCATACTTGAAATCCTTAAAAGTTCTTGAAAATCCTTGAATTTCAATGAGTTGTTTTTAAGGTTTGTACATAATGTAACATTTGATGAAAAAGATCAATTTTGACATTAACCGTTGAAACCAGATATATTCATACACCTGATAAAAAGGTTTAAAATTATTTAATGTCTGAAGTTGAATCTAAACTTTTCTTGTTTTAGGTAAAATTAGCAAAATTATTTCCATTTGCAAAATGTCAGAAAACTTGGTGAGAACATTTTTTTTATTTAATTTTTAAAACGTATTATTCCCTATTGATCTTATATTTTATATGTTAAACCAAGTTTTTAAATCTTTTTGTTAAATTACTGATTTTTTTCAGACTTGGGTGAAACATAAAATTAAATTATATTTTATTTTACTCTGTCCTGCTCTATAATGTAAAACACCATAAAAAAACTTTATTAATAATATAATAACTCAGATCATATAATAGTGAGTTTAAATGTCGTCTTTTCGGTTCATTTGTATCGTTTTAAATCTCCAAAGTGGGAAAGATTGCAGCCTGGCCGTCGTCATGGTAACCTGTCGTGTGGTTTCAGGATGCAGACGTCTCCCCGGCGCAGCGGGACGAGGCGGTCCGCTGGCTGACGGAGCTCCACGGCCGGCTGCAGCTCTACCCGGAGACCCTGGTGTTAGCCGTTAGCATCCTGGACCGCTTCCTGGCTCCCATCAAGGTACCGGACAAAACAACCAGAACAATCAAAACTATATCAGCAATAAATACATTTAACTTAATAATTCAGCTCAAAAACTCTAGTTTCATGTGTTTTCCTTCCATCGATTGATTGATTATCGGTCCTCAGGTCCGTCCGAAGTACCTGCGCTGCATCGCCGTCGCCTGCTTCTTCCTGGCTGCCAAGACCTGCGAGGAGGACGAGGTAAAACCTTCAGCACCGGGGGGCAGCGCCGCTGGGGGAACGGCAGGGAGAGGCTCACCGTGTGTGTGTGTGTGTGTGTGTGTGTGTGTGTCTCAGTGTGTTCCCTCTCTGAAGGAGCTGGCTGCCTCCAGTAACTGCGGCTGCTCTCCGTCGGAGATCCTGAGGATGGAGAGACTCATCCTGGACAAACTGGACTGGGACCTGCACACCGCCACCGCTCTGGACTTCCTGCACATCGTACGTGTCTGTCACACACACACACACACACACACACACACTTGGAGCTTAATCGATTATTATAATAATTGTCAAACTTGACTTTTCTTAACATTAAAGCAGAGAAATCTTTGAAATATAATTTCAGTAACGTAACGATTCGAGGACTTTCATTAAATTATGTGTTTTAGTTGTTTTCATGAATCTGCTGAGCCTCCTGCTGTCCAAACACTGATCAGTTAAGGACAGCCGTTCACTAAATTAGTCTTGTTGCAGTTCAGGCAGCAAAATTTAAAAAAGGAATTTAATTATTTCTTTATTTGCACTTTTTTCACATTGCATAAAAAAGACTTGAAATCTTCATTTAAGTCTGAATAACTGATTAATCTGGTAAATAACTGATTACCAAAATAAATTTCAGCTCTTTTCCTGGTTTCTTTACAGAGTAAAAGTTGTTTCAGCCTCTGATTAAACATCAAAAATACTTTATTGAGGGAAATTAAATGTTGTAACTCAAATTATTCAGTTTATATTTCATAGATTAACGTAGAGGAGAGACCGATGCTCTATTGATCCTCATTGTGATCGATGAGTCGTGTCTGAATCGGCTCAGCAGTGCCACCCGGTGGCAGGAAATGTGAACAGCTCTGCTTTGTGCCTCAGTTCCACGCGATGGCGACGGCGTCTCGCTCCGGCTTCCTGGACTCCATCGGGCTGAACCGCTCCCAGCACCTCGGCCTCCTGACCCGCCGCCTCTACGCCTGCCTGGCCGACCACGCCCTCATGCAGGTGGGCGCCCGCCGCCGCCGCCGCTTCCTGTTGGTGTGCGGCTGGTTCTGACTGACCGGGTCTGATTTGGTCTGCAGCTCAGGGGCTCCGTGCTGGCCCTGGCCCTCATCAGCCTGGAGCTGGAGACCTGCTGTCCTGATTGGCTGGCGCTCACCATCGACCTGCTGAGGAAGGCTCAGGTGAGTCTTCGTCACAACGAAACTCAAGGTTCACGAAGCCGTGAAACCAGAGGAGTAAAGGTCAAAGGTTAAACTCACTGGTCAGACAGGGAGACGGTCGCTGCTGTATGGGGTTTAACCTGGAAGATAAACGGACTCAACCAGAACCGGAACCTGAACCTGGTACCAGGTTCTGAACCAGAACCAGAACCAGAACCTGAACCTGGTACCGGGTTCTGGTTCATTTCAGATTTTTCAGGTTTGGATAAATTTAGAGAAATTTTTTAAAAAATTAAGTTTCCAGATTTTATTCCCTTAAATATTAAATATATGTTAATAAATCTGTTTCCTCACTTGTCATCTACTTTTCTCTCTTTCTCTCCATCCCTTCCTTCTTCCTTCCTTCTTTCCATTCTGCCTTTCTTCCTGGTTTGGTTCCTTCCTTTCTTTCTTTTCTTTAGTCTAACCTTCCTCCCATATTTCTTTCCCTCTTCCTTCTTTTATTCTTTATTTCCGTCTTTTCTTTGTTCCTTCCATCCTTCTCTCCTTCCTTTCTTCCTCCCTCCTTCCTTCCTCCTAACCACTTTAATCTGTTTAGCTGCCTCAGAATCTGCCCGACTGAAATCATTCTCCATCTCAGTCTGAATCCTCCAATCAGAGCAGGCGTCTGTGAATCCCTCTGCTCTGAACCTGACTGCGTCACCGTGGCGACCAGGTGTAACTCTTCCTCTCCTCTTCCTCCCAGATGGACAGCTCGGCGCTGATCCGCAGCAGAGAGCTGGTCTCACGCAGCCTGTCCACCCCCAGAGCTTCCCTGCCTCCCAACACCGTTTACATCTACCACCCCCTGCAGCTCGCCGCCCCGGCCCGCCGCCCGCTGGGTAGGTTCCCTCCAGAACCGGCCGGGTCCAGAAGAACCATGCAGAACCTCTTCTACCCTCTGGCCAATGAAAGAAACTGGTTTACAGCCTCAAATATCCCAACGATGTTTGGAAAAAATTAAAATATTCATATTTATTCTGCAGGTTAATTGATTGGTTGGATGATTAATTGGTCGTTCTTCCGATTAATCAATTAATCTGATGAACAAATAATCACATTTAGCAGATTCTCTGATTCTGCGTCTTTAACTAATTAAACCTCTTTTTATACAATGTTAGAAAAACATTAAAAGATGCAAATAAATAAAAATGTTCGATATTAGAAAAATGTGTTTCCTGTAGTGTCATAGCAGAATTCCTCTTGGAAATGTTTGACTTTTAAAAACTGAAAAATTTCACATTTTATTCTCAGAAATTTAGAAAAAACTTGGAATTTTTCTGAGATTAATTTCAGGAAAATTCCAGAAATTCTATCTATATGGCTCCAATAAGCCACTGTAAATATGAGTAAGGTCGGGTTGGACAGTGCTGACCATGTGGTTCTTCTTTGGTCCAGGGACCATGGAGACCCCCAGGGACCAACCCGCCCTGCCTCAGGCGGCGGCTGGAGAGGAGAGCAAAGCTCCGCCCCCTTCCCCGAAACACCTGGCCCACCTGCAGAAAGTCCCGCTGCGCTGCAAAGCCTCCACCAAGCGCAAGGTGAGAGTTTCACCCTCTGATGCTGCAGCGACCAGCTTCACGTTTTATCACCATGTTGGGGTTAAAGATGTTAATAAATGTGTCCCGAGGTCATCAGAGGTCATCAGAGGTCATCAGAGGTCAACCAGCCCGTTGACCTTTACAAGATTAATCAGTTTATATCAATGATCTCTGAAAACTTTTTTTCCTGTAAATCTTAATAATTATAACAAGTCAAATGTTTTGCTGCACAGATGTTGCAGTTGGTTGGTTGACATGTTTGATTTGTAGAATGGCTGGTTGACCTTTGACCTCTGAACGAATATCTTAATGTCTTTAAAATGTTAGTGGCACAAAAAAAAGTTTTACTGCACAAACATTTGAAATTAATTCTGTTTAATTGTCAAATTAAACAGAATTAATTTAGTGGTTCCACCTGGAAATAAATGTTTCCAGAGGTCAAAGGTCACCACTGAAACTTTTTAAAAACTGTTATTTATCAATGATCTGTGGAAACTATTTTGTTTCTGTTCATCTTAAAAACAAACATTTTGCAGCACAGCTGATTGAAAATATTTTATTTGATTTTAAACGTGGATTGGCTGGTTGACCTTTGACCTCTGGAAACATTTATTAATGTCTGTAAAATGATAGCAGCACAAACGTTTGACAACTGGCCGACTTCACTCCGGTTAAAAGCCGTTTTACTTGTTTTAGGTAAAAACGCGCCGCAGCATCAGAGCCTCACTGACATCAACGATGATCTAAGTGTGCATTACCTCCGTCTGCCTGTAGGTGGAGCAGATGGACGTGGACGACTTCTACGACGGCATCAAGCGCCTCTACAACGAAGACGCCACCTCCGCCGTCCATGAGGGGGCGACGCCCGGGGGCGGGGCTTACAGCGGCGGCTCCTCCCCCTGCCCTCCTCTGCAGCCGGTCGGCGCCTCGTAGAACGGGAAGCGGCTCAGCGGCCCGACCGGGTTCTGGTGTCCGATCAGCCGCCGGGCGTTCCCGTGGAAACGAGGCGCGGCGGAACGCTGGGACTGAGCGCAGCTCCCATCAGCCCCTGCAGCTGGAAAACAGAGCAACAAAAAAACTAAACATCCAAAATGTTAAAAAAAAAAACCTGCTTCTGATGTAATTATTGTTTAACACAAAAACATTTAAGCATAAAAACATTTAAACATTTAAGCTTCCTTAAAACCTGAACGTGTTGCTAATGGTGAAAATTTCCCTTTTTGTGGGTTTTTTCTGTCTCCTGCATGTTTTCCTCTTTTTTCGTTCCTAAAATGCGACTCCTCCCCGCCGAGGAGCTCGGTGCCATTTATTCATGTTACATTTAAAACTACCTGCCAAAACGTGTTTTTTAGTTTGTTACCTTGCAGTGAATGCATGAGACGTGTTTTGTTGCTCTGAGGCTGTTTGGTTTTGCTAAACAAACCCAACCAGCGACTCTCCGGTTGTCGACCAATCAGGACGAAGCTGCTCCTCCTCCGGGTGGATGTTCGCTTTGTGTCCAGGTTCACGGAGACGATCTTCCCTCCTGTTTGAGATGTTTTAACTTTGTTTAAATTATTTTTCCTCAGTGTAAAAAGCTCTGTTGCTCCTGCTGGAGGAGCTGCTGCTGGCTGCTCCAGGACCCTGAACACTAAATAAAGACCTTACAACGAGACTCCTGCTCTTCTTTTACAGCACAATCCAGTTCAGCAGCTTATTCTGGTTTAAACAGGCCAAAAACTGAGTCCAGATCCGGCTTCATTTGGGTCCATTTAAAATTTAAGAGGCTGCCATCCCTTAAACAGCCACCAGAGGGCGCCACGTGGTCACGTTTGGATCAATGTAGTTCCATCTTCCAATAACGACCCAACACTGAAGCATGGAGGTGGAAGTGTCATGGTTTGGGGATGTGGCACCCAAAACAATTACCCAAAACTCACCAGTAGATTCACCATTGGCCTAGTCAAAGCCCAGAAATTATTAAACATCTTCTCAGTCCCTTCTTACTGAAGTTATTTCAGCTAAAGTAAAATTAACCACTGCAGAGAGGGTGTGCTAACTTTTCACCTCCTCCAGGAAGCACTTATTTTGTTTAATGAATGAATTTTTGACATTTATTTGTAGTTAAATAACTTTCTCACCCATAAATGTATAAAAAACCCTGAAGTTTTAAAGAGGTGTGTTTATTCACGCCTGTAGCTTCGTACTCTTCAAAGAGGGAAACGTTTCATTACAGCAGCAGAATTTAAACTTTACAGAATTAGATAAAAGTTATAAAAATGCAGTGGTGGGCACATTTCTACTGATGTTCTAATAGAGCTAATTATTTAGTGCTTTAGCATTTTTTGATAACTTTGAAAAGATTTAGCACAGCTAGCTTCCCCCTAAATACATTTTCAGGATAAATTCAAAAACACTCATTTACATTTCTGTTTTTTAATATTTCAGTTGATTGAAATTCAACGTCTGTGTTGATATTTTGGTTATTATTCATATTCATGCTCTTCTTTTGAACAATACCAGGGTAGATTAGGCAAAATAAGCGTTAGCAAAACTCAACAACTATAAATCTGAACCATGAGTGAACAGTTAGTTCAAAAGAATCACTTCCTGTCAGTTCAAAAGAATCACTTCCTGTCAGTTCAAAAGAATCACTTCCTGTCAGTTCAAAAGAATCACTTCCTGTCAGTTCAAAAGAATC